>NC_090731.1:162202802-162220302 GCF_036898095.1 Palaemon carinicauda
CTTGTCTATACCTATCTATATTAAGCCATCATTCTAGTTAATTCATAAAACCCTTTCCAGTTTCTAAGCATTGGCAATCTATAACTTCTCTCTCCTTGACTTTTGAAGTACTTTGTTTTCGTCAGTGAAGACAAAACATTAATGTAATTTTTCACAAATGTGGATTGAAACAACTTCAGAATTTTACAGCGAAAAAAGATGCTTTAGTTAATCTCCAATGATTCCTTACTACACCGCAATTCTGCAATCATTCGGTTGGAAGGAAAAAAATATTTTGAAAATGAACGTTTTTTTTTTTTTCGTTTTTTTTTTTTTTAGAAAATTGTGTTCACAAATGTACTCCTTCTTGAGAGTTTTGTCTTTTGTAATTTCTGTAAACCTGTAGTAGAAGAAACAACCGCAAAATGCTTCAGCACCAAATTATTATTATTATCATTACTATTATTATTATTATTATTATTATTATTATTATTATTACTAGCTAAGTCACAACCCTATTTGGAAAAGAAGGATGCTATAAGCCCAAAGGATCCAACGAGGAAAAATAACCCAGTGAGGAAATGAAATAAGGAAATAAATAAAGTACAAGAAGTATCGAACAATCAAAATAAAACGCTTCAAGAACAATAACAACAATAAAATAGTAAATCTCTGTCGTATCCTTTCCGTCTTATCATAAGTATCATCGTTTGTTGTTATTGTTGTTGTTATTTATCTCGATCTTTAAAACCAAATCAGACGAATAAACCTCATCTTCCGTTCCTGATGATCTCAGTCATATACATCCCACATTGGATACGCTCAATAAGGTTCAATATCAGAGGTTTTAACCACAGTTGAACCACCCTTACGGTCCAGGGCTCATATGGGTCCTTCTCATCTGCACTTCAGTCTCGGCGCTTCATCTGCGTTTGTTTACAACTTGGAGTCTTGACAATACTCGCCCCAAAAACAAAACTTTACGAAATAATAACGGGGACACATCAAACACAATTCACTCACAACCCCCACAAGGCTTCCATTAATGAAGTCCTCGGATGCACTAGCGAGCTATGACGCACTGTCGTCCCTTGCATCAGCTAAGGGCGAAGATCACCTTCCTCTGCTGGGGAATTCGGCCCTAAGAGGTTGCAGAGACGGAGTAATTGTTTTACAGAATGTAGGTAGGTGTCTTGGGATTATCATTCCTCTTTACATTTCCCTGATAGGAGATTAGCAAGGATTTTACATCGGATCTCCAAAGCATAAGGGCGCTACCATAAGATTCTCTTCCTGTTACCTCTTCTTTTTATTGATGTAAGGAATCTCATTTCCGGTATTTGATTAAAAAGAATGAAGGCATAATGGATGTTAATCTAACATTAGGAGTAATACGTTCAAAACAGCATTGCTGCGAACAGTTTTAATCTAACATTAGGAGTAATACGTTCAAAACAGCATTGCTGCGAACAGTTAGTGGAATATTCTAGGAACCACGGAAATTCCAGGGTGATTATTTTGTTATATGAAATATTTATATAGGATTACTCCCTCTTTTAAAGGTCGCTCATGAATGGCAGAGGCAAGGGACAGTGTCATTGCCCAAGCAATCAGGACAATGCCTTAGAGACTGACCATATATTATATGATCAGCGCCCAAGCCTCCTCTCCACCCAGGCTAGGACCAGGGAGGGCCAGGCAGTGGCTGCTGATGACTCAGCAGATAGACCTATAGGTTCCCCCAAACCCCCAATCTTAGCTCACAAGGATGGAAAGGCTGCAGACACTAATGGCACTAATGAGTCTGAGCAGGACTCGAACCCCAGACTGGCAAACACCAGGCAGAGACGTTACCAATCAGGCCACAATAACCATAGCCTCTGTAACACGGTCTTTCACTGTCTTGGGTTAGAGTTCTCTTGCTGGAGGATACACTTGGGCACACTATTCTATCTTGTTTCTCTTCCTGTTATTTTGTTAAAGTTTTCATAGTTTATATAGGAAATATTTATATATTGTTACTGTTCTTAAAATATTTAGTTTTTCCTTGTTTCCTTTTCACGGTGGGGCCCCTGGGCTTATAGCATCCTGCTTTTCCAACCAGGTTTCTAGGTTAGCAAATAAAAATAACAATAATAATAATAATAATAATAATAATAATAATAATAATAATAATAATAATAATGGATAAATCCGTAATTCCAGAAAATTACAACATATGTTGGAAAAGCCCTAACCTAACCTAACCTAAATTTTTCACATTACGGAATACAAAATAGTAAAGACGTACACTATAGTCCATTTCTTTTAGCGAGGCAGATTTGCACCGACTCGCAGCGGTGCCCTTAAAGCTCGGAAAAGATTCCTTCTCGCTGATTGGCTGGACAAAATAATTCTAACCAATCAGCGATCAGGAAACTTTTCCGAGCTAAAAGGGCACCGCTGCGAGTCGGTGCAAATCTGCCTCGCTAAAAGAAATAGACTATAGTAAATATGTGTACGCTTTTTAAGGAGACGAAATTATGTACACACAGCTTCGTATAATCTTGTCTTTTTAATGAGTGCAGCATATGTATGAACGGCCGCTTGCCAAAATCCAATAAGTCCTGCTCTGATGTCATTACCTGACGCATTAAAGCTGTGTTTTATCAGAGAAATTGGCAGATGCTCAAGTTCTTTTTTTTTTAAAAAAACATGCTAACTTGATAACTTTTGAAGCGAAGAGTTCTACTCGGATTTTTTTAAAGGACCGAAGTCTAGTTAACTCACAAACACAAACACACACACACACACAATATATATATATATATATATATATGTGTGTGTATATAATTTATATATATATATATATATATATATATATATATATATATATATTTACATATATATAAACATATAGTGTGTATATACAATATATATAAATATACTGTATACATAAAAAGTTGAATGTCAATATTTTGTAAATTCCTCTAAGAATCAGGTTTTGCTGACTGATGTACAGCACTGGAAAGATAATAAATAGACAAGGGTATTTATCTTAGTTTGAAATCTACAAAATTAAAAAAAGATACTATATATATATATAATATATATATATATGTGTATATATATGTGTATATATATATATATATATATATATATATGTATATATATACATATATATATATATATATATATATATATATATATATATATATACACATATATATACATGTATAAGATTTTTCATAACTCTAACCATCCTTTACATTCAGATCTCCCTGGACAATTCTATCCGGTTCGTAATACTAGGCAGCCAGTTAATTCTAATAGCCAGGCCTTCTCCGTCATGAGGCTCAATACTACACAGTATTCTAGAAATTTTATTCCAGCTTTTACTAAGTTGTGGAATGATCTTCCTAATCGGGTAGTTGAATCAGTAAAACTTCACAAGTTCAAAGTTGGAGCAAATGTTTTTAAGTTGACCAGGCTGACATGAGTCTTTTTATAGTTTATATATGGCATATCTGTTTTTGATATTGTAATAGATTATATAGGACATATCTGTTTTGACGTTGTTTCTGTTTTAACATGATTTATTGTTAACTTGTTCTTATAATTTATTTATTTCCTTATTTCCTTTTCTCACTGGGCTATTTTTCCTTATTGGAGTCCTTGAGCTTATGGCATCTTGTTTTACCAACTAGGGTTGTAGCTTGGATAGTATATATATATATATATATATATATATATATATATATATATATATATATATATATATATATATATATATATATATATATATACGGATGACGTATGAAGCAGGTAATCTCTGAAAGAGTTCAAGTAAGTACAAATTAAATAAATATTCATGGGTCCCCTGTCCTTGGACAAATTTTGATTCAATACTATTCCAAGGAACTGAACATGCATGAGTGTAGGGCACCACCAGGAGATGAGCAATAAAGGGGAAAAAAAAAGGAATTCCCTGGAAATACTGAGGTGACTCGCGTTTCGTTTTGACTATTCACAGGTAGACAGACTTACAGTACTGCTCAGATCTACTGTACAGGGTTACCAGATTATTTCCACTGGATCATCGTACATGAACCTTGAAATTATCGTTTTTTTAACCAAAATTATCGTAAACACTTTCAACATGATTACTAAGGAGTAACGTATAACTTATTTCAAGGTATTTTAGTATTATTGTTTAATCAAACACACAAACATATTTGTATATAAACCTAAGGTATGTATCGTACATCGTACTGGACCTAGAATAATGTACATGTACGATAATTATCGTACGAATGGCACCCCTGGTCTACGCTTAAAACATCATACAAGTTTAACAAGAAACTGTCAACAAGTTTCTGACGAATATTTCTAATGGGAACCTTGATGCTTTGTGGTGGTGATTCTTTTACGTATGACAGAGTATTGTAAGAAGTTATTTAAAGTTCATTGATTAAAACAATGAAAAGATCATAGAAAGCAACAGATCTTTGAAGGATATCACTATACAGCGTGTCCCATAAGTCTCCATACATAGGAGAAATAATACATTCCATACGAATATGGCTCTAACAATATTTTTTTTTATATATTTCAGATAACCTGGTTTGAGGGATGCTGCTTGGCTTAACTACCTGGCTTGAAGGATGCTGCTTGGTTTAACTACCTGGTTTGAATGATGTTTTATTTTTCCTATGCATAGAGATTTATGGGACACCCTGTACACGGAGATGTAGCACGGTAACCTACACTTAAAATAGGGGTATAAAAGAAAAGAAAAAAAAAATCTCATCAATCATTGTACATAACGTGTCCCACACTTACTAGTTAGAAAAAAATCTCTCAACTACTTCACCGATATTGTAAAAAAGGTCTTTGTAGAAAAAAAAAATTAAATTAAACATCACTATAGAAGGATTCTGTTCTGCTTAAAAAAAAAGTGAAAGAATTTAATTATTTTTTCTAAGCATAAAATTCAAATACTGTTATTCTTCCTTTTCAATGTCTTATAAAACAATTGTGTGAGAAATAATAAAATCTTTAGTTTAATGCTGGAATTTTTTCTTAATTGAAAATTGTCAGGAAACTTCTTCAGACACAGTGGGTTGACTTCAGCATTCGTATTTCCTTTCAAAATTAAGAAATTGAATTTTGATATAAATGCAACCGGAACATTTCCTTTCAGCGGCTTTCGCTTGTCGAGGTCTCTCTAAATCAAATTTTGGCAATTTTGTATTTTCACTCAAAATCTCACCTTTTGGAAACTGGGTTGCCAAAATGCGGAATTGTGGGACTAATGACGGAAAAATAATGCTACAGAGGGATATCCATCATTTCAATTTCCGATTTCTGCTTTACACTATCTGGAACGGAAAATATTTCCGCATAGTTATCAAGGTTAAAAAACTATTTTTGGCATATAAATCTGTTTTATCTTTATAATTGGAAGTCTATATTCTTATATCTGTTGGCTTGTATTGTATTATGAACTATAACTAACATGAAGTATAGAAATTGTGATTATATATTTAGACAATTTGGCAGATATTTTGTTGGCTTTCGGTACTACTGCGTTTAAAGGCCATTTTCCTTACCAGTAATTCATAGACATATCCAGTGGCAACACTGTTTGGAAGTCTCATTTACCTTATAAAAAAAAACTGTTTTGTTTGTGTTTCCGCCCCTTTCGTTCCGTCTGTCACGGCAATATTATTATGCAGGGAGTGTTTGTGCGATCTCTCCTTTACCCGCATGCTATTCGCAGACAAAGCTAATAAACAATTTATAGGAGAACGTTGTTATTCAATCTATTCAGACCATTCCACGAAATAGACGCCCCCCCCCCATTCAACTCCCACTAAACCAGTCTCATAACCCCAACCGTAGTTCCAGCACACAAACACCTCCAACACCCCTATTCTCTCTCTCTCTCTCTCTCTCTCTCTCTCTCTCTCTCTCTCTCTCTCTCTCTCTCTCTCTCTCCAGCCAGGACCTCCTCTCACTTCAAGGGATCAGACAGTCTCATTACCATAAGCTTCGAGGGAAGGGAGTCGCTGAGAGGAATAATCACAGAGATACACATACGACACTGAGAAAAATTCAGATGTTCTCATACGCTATGTCCCTCACATACCTCTCTCCACAACATCAGAACTTACGAACAAACAACCTATTAACTCTTGAACCTATGAATACAAACTTAGTTCGCCCTCTCTCTCGAGACAAGGCATAATCACATATCGATGCTGTAGATTTCGACAATTGTGCGATGTAAATGAATGAACAATAGTTCGGAAAGCCCTCCGAGTTGCTGGCAGGTTAGGCGTGAAGCAGCCGTCAGTTTACCCAGCTGACGGTGAAGGGGGGGAGGGGGAGAGGGAGGGGGAGGGGGGGTTTGATGTGAGAATAATATGTTGGGACTTATCAATAACGTTATTATGCGAGGAATTCCGGCAACTTCTAAGGGCATAGAGCGCTAATATGATGGAGACAGAAAGGGATTATTGATATCCATAATTCCTGATTATAACCATGGATAAGAACTCTCTCTCTCTCTCTCTCTCTCTCTCTCTCTCTCTCTCTCTCTCTCTCTCTTTTATTCTTGTCTAAAAATAGGTTGAGAAAACAATAACCGCTTAAAAAAATATTGTGGAATAACCTGTCTACCTAAAGATCATAATAATTTTATGTACACATACAATTAGCCGCTAATTTTGAGCTTGAAGATAAACATTAGTATTAATGTGGTGATTAATTTATGAATAGGATCTCTTTGCAGCAGACGAGGGTATTAATGACACATTATGTATGCTTATTAACCCTCTGGTGATCCTAGCCGTGAAAAAATCGCCGTTAGGCTCATGGATTTTGGCCAGGGGAATAAACGACACACCAGCAGACATTTTTTTTTTCTGTTTTGGCATGGCGAAATTATGACATGAAATGACTGTACATATTCATTATGTAAACAAGATATTTTTTTGTTTGTTTTAATATCTATAAAAATATAAGAATTATGTTATATGGAAATTATTTCTGCGTTTTGGTATGGCCAAACCATAACATATACTATATGAACTGGTTTACTGCATTACACCGAGGAATGATTGAACTTATTCATTATGTAAAGGAGATATTTAATAAAATATTCATAAAAAATATAAGAATTATGTTATATGGAAACTGTAGAAATGGCTGATATTCCATGGTATATCAATGATTTTGATATACATTTGATTAGTAATAAACCATGAATGATTACAAATTGTCCTTTTTTTTCAATGAGCAATGACGTAATTTGTCAACCTACTTATATTGACATCTAGTAGAGTAACTAAAGATTAAAAATATCAATACACTTGAAACTGCATTAAAAGAAAGCTGAATTAATTTTTTTTTATAACCCATAAAGTTGATATATATTGTTAAAAATAAATGAGCAATTATACAGCAAAGGTCAAATTTTCATGTTTATGTAACTAAATTTATGATGAAGTTTTTATATGGAAATTTTCATATTCTTGAACTTTTCCATACCAGGTGAAAATAAATACAATGCCTTTTCAAGTGATATATGAAACATACAAATTACATTTATTTAGAAACGTACTAACATGCATAGAAAAAATTATCTATGGATACGTAAAATTAAACGTAAAATGGCCATCAAACGGTTGTGGTGAGCATATATATGCTGCCATTTTACAACGCTAGGAAAAGGATGAAGATTGCAATAGAAAGCAAAATTAATTTCCTGTATAGATCATAACTAGAATAAAAAAGACAATAGCCATTATTTCCAAATGCACGAACACGCATATCTTCCTTCCATCGCTCGAGTCCTTGTTTCTCCAAGACTCGCTAAGTAGGTCTGAGACTCCTCCCTCCCTTCCAACTCATCAAAGTCCAGCACATTGTATTAATTTTGAACAATATTCTTTTTACATTCCATTGCTGCCTTTACTTGTCTTTACTGTATATGGAGAAGGGTGGAATATCGTACGGTTTGATGGAGGAGCAATTCTTTCCACAAATCCCCATGTCTTTTTGATACTAAATCTGACAACTGCCACCTTCATAATATTAATCTACGAGATGAAAAAGACTTCTCGACACACACCTTACTATCTTCATAAAAAACATTAACTGAAATTCCCTTAGAGTTATCTTTTCAACATGATAGCCATCAATTTTCTTATTTTGGCCATTTTTTAAAAACTATTTTCTGCCTCACAAACTTCCAACACTATCTGCAATCACTTTATACCGATGCAAAATGCACTAGCACTTCCTTAAAACCGTCAGTACACTGTAAAAGAAGGTGATAGTTTTGGTGAAAGCCAGCAAAGTACTGAATGTTTGCTTGGTCTGTCCTACGAAAGTGCTCATACTATCCATTTCCTTACTAGCTTTATATTAGGGTCAACATCTCGCACTCAGATGCAAATCTCGTTTTTGTCGGATGACTTCAATTCTTAGTGAAGATTTCCGCGAAATAAGTATTCGATGGTGCATTGGAACACTTATAGTTACATGAACGGATGACGCCAAAGTGCGTCATCGGATTAAGGTCAAACTTTTAAAACCTATTAAAAATTTTTTAGGGATATATCTGATAACAGAGGTCGCTAGTAACTCGAACCAGCGTGACGGAAAAATATTCGCAGACATATTGAAACAATATGATCCAACAAACTGGAGCAAATCTGCGGAAAACATCATCAAAATAATAGAAGAAATTCCAAAGAAGATCCAAGTGATAAAGAGACTTACAAAGAAAGTTTACATCAATCAACACATTCCATCAAAGAACAATAAGAAGTCCAATTTGGTGAATATGCTGATTGATGCATTGGGAAAAAGAATGCCAAAATGGTGCAATACATGTAAGATATGGTATTCCATTATTAATTCTCAACAACTGATCAGAAAATGCGATGCATGTCATGTTCCAACACACCCTACATGTGCTGAAATACAGCAAAAAATAAAAAATAGAGACACAAAGGTATTCTGCTCAACATGCTTAGTCTGGATAGAAAATATGATTAAGTCGAGACTGAATCTGCAAATAGTTGAAGATAAAGAAGAAGAAGAAGAAGAAGAAGAAGAAGAAGAAGAAGAAGAAGAAGAAGAAGAAGAAAAAAAGAAGAGAAAAATGAACAGGAAATGTGTAAGGATGCAGAGGAAATAATTAATATAACTTTTGATGCCATCCAACAACATAATTATGAAGAAATAAATTATCAGATGGAAACAAATAATAGACCCAAGAGACTCTACCCGGACCTACATACTTTTAGGGAAGAGCAAGAACAAGAAAAAGAAAAGAAAGATATAGTCTGCAATTTGCTGAAAAGAGGGAATTGCAGATTTGGCGAAAGATGCTACTACAAGCATCCAAAGATATGCCATAATTATGAAATATATGGTAAATCTGCGTATTTAGACGGATATGGAGACGAATGCAGAGATCTCTCTACAAAAATATGCAAAAACCTAAAAGAAGGAAAAGGATGCAAATTTAACAAAAAAATGTCAGTATATGCATCCTGCAACCATGAATGAAAGTAAGTAAACTCAGCAAACATTAAAGGAAAATGAAAGCAAAAATTAAACAATAAAACAAAAAACAACAAAACAAGCCGAGTATGTACTGCGCTATGCACAAAAGGCCCCAAGATATGATGCCTTCCAACCCATATATGCATAATTAGAGCCCAACTACAAAGAATGCATCTATAATGCCAGGGGTTGGTGCAGATATGGGGATAATTGCAGGTATACACACAAAAATAAATATGAAGGCGAAAGAGCAAACACAATAGAAAAGTTGGATTTTTTAATTGCAGAATTCCTGGAAATGAAGAAAAGAACATCATATCAGAACAGGAGGGAAGCATGGGAAAATTCATATTACAAATATTAAATAATGGGAATGAAACACAAATCATAATAGTGATGAATGCACAGGGTTTAGTTACGAATAACTCTAAAAGGAAGATAGAATTTTTAGAAGAACTAACCCAAATTGAAAAATTAAATATATTAAATATAAGTGAAACATGGTATTCCCAAGAGACTGGCAGTGATGACCAGACAAAGGGTTCCCCAACATATATAACATATATATCAGACAGAACAAATAGGAATCAAGGGGGAACCGCAATATATGGAAGAGACATAAATCAAGGAAAAGTCTGTGAAAAATACAGCAACACAGAATGTGAATTAATTGCGGTAGAATTTGAATTTGTAAAACTAGTGAATATTGTAGTTTACAGACCCCCAAACACTAAGGAGTTTGACATAATAATAGAAAAAATAGATGATATATGTAGAAACCATAAAGACTGGAATATACTCCTATCCGGAGATTTTAACTTTCCTTTCGTGGATTGGAAAGAACGGCTGGAAGAAGAAAATGGTTGTATGTATACATATAAAAAAGAGAGTAATAATAGCGCAGAAGATAAGCGGCAATTTGAAAAGCTTCAAGATATGCTATTAGAACATAATATGTAACAAATAAACCACATTCCAACAAGAAAGGAAAATGTCCTAGATTTAGTATTTGTGAATGAGGTGAATTATGTTAAAGAAATAATAGTGTATAACACGGAAATTTCCGACCACAATGTCATAGAATTAATAGTCCATTCCAAAGCAAGTGATCGCAGAGATAATCTAAGCCCAAAACGTTGGGAAGGATATGGAAAATATAACTTTTATAGTAAGAATATAAAATGGTCAGAAATAAATGAAAAACTGAACAAAGAATGGAGAAATGTGTTCGTAAGTGATAATATACAGGTAAATACGGACATACTGTACAAAATACTGGAGAAAATTGTTGAAAAATATGTACCGAAAAAAAAAAAAAATAAACAACAGACATGCATACCAAGAGACGGAAGGATCTTATTTCAGAAAATTAGCAAGTGGAAGAAAAATCTTGCAAAAGAAAAAAATGTGTGGAAAATGATGGAAATACAAAGTAAAATAGAAAATGCACAACAAAAGATTATACAATCGAAAGAAAATGAAAAAGGGACTTAGAAGAAAGGACACTTCAAAATATAAAAAAAAAAAACCCAAAGTACTTTACTCCTATGCAAAAAAGATGAATAATGGGAGATTAGAAATAGGCCCTCTAAGAATTGAAGGATGGTTAACGAATAAAAAAAGGAAATATGCAAAGTATTAGCAGAAAAATATAAGACTGAGTTTACGCCAAGAATTGCGAATGAGAATAATGAAACAGAAATGAGAGAAGAAAATGTTGAATATCTAGCGGATATAGATATTAATGAAGCAGATATTGTCAAGGCTATAAACGAAATTAAAAATGGATCGGCAGCCGGACCAGATGGAGTTCCAGCGATTTTGTTAAAAAAAACTGCAAACACTATCGCGAAGCCGCTTGCAATACTGCTAAGACAAAGTGTAGATATGAGCGAGATATATGTTAAACATAAATTAGCTTATATAACCCCTATTTTCAAAAGTGGATCAAGACTAGAGGCCAGCAATTATAGACCTGTTAGTCTAACATCACATATTATGATAATACATGAGAGGGTAATAAAAAAGAAAATAATAAATCATTTGGTTAAAAATAATTTGTTTAATATAGGTCAACACGGTTTTTTGCCCAGAAAAAGTACACAAACTCAATTGATAGCACACTCTGAAAACATATACAAAAATATGATAAATGAAAAAACACAGATGTGATCTATCTAGATTTTGCAAAAGCCTTTGACAAGGTAGACCTAATATATTAGAGAAAAAAATGAGAAAGCATAATATTTGGGAAAGATAGGAAAATGGGTAAAAGAATTCCTGCAAAACAGAAAACAGATAGTGGTTGCAAATGACGAGAAATCAGATGAAGCCCAGGTAATATCTGGTGTGCCACAAGGTACAGTATTAGCTGCACTGCTGTTTGTTATTATGATCTCAGACATAGACTACGAAGTTAAAAACTCTGTAGTGAGAAGTTTCGCCGATGACACAAGAATAAGTAGAGAAATTACTTGTGATGAAGATAGGAACTCACTACAAATAGATCTAAACAAAATATATGAATGGGCAGAGATAAATAGGATGTTATTTAACTCCGATAAATTCGATTCAATAAATTATGGAAACAGAGAAGGAATGGTATATGCATAAAAGGGACCTAATAACGAGACAATCACAAACAAGGAAGCAATTAAAGACCTTGGTGTAATGTTAAATAGGAATATGTTATGCAACGACCAAATAGCAACACTGTTGGCTAAATGTAAAGCAAAAAAATGGGAATGTTATTCAGACACTTTAAAACAAGAAAACCTGAACACATGATTATGTACGTAGTACACTCGAGTACTGCAATGAGATATGGTACCCACACTACCAAAAGGATATTGCACAAATAGAGAGTGTACACAGGTCCTATACTGCTAGAATAGAAGTTAAGGACCTTGACTACTGGGAAAGACTGCAATTTTTAAAGCTATATAGTCTAGAAAGGAGAAGAGAACGCTACATGATAATACAAGCATGGAAGCAAATAGAAGGAATTACTGAAAACATCATGGAGCTAAAAATATCAGAAAGAGCAAGCCGAGGTAGATTAATAGTGCCAAAAACTATACCAGGAAAACTAAGGAAGGCACACAGAACATTAATCCACTACGCACCAGCATCGATAATGCAGCGACTATTTAATGCGCTGCCCAGCTCATCTAAGAAACATATCAGGAGTGAGCGTAGATGTGTTTAAGAATAAGCTCGATAAATACCTAAGATGCATCCCAGACCATCCAAGACTGGAAGATGCAAAATAAACCCGAAGATGCATTAGCAACTCTCTGGTGGATATTCGAGGTTCCTCACACTGAGGGACCTGGGGGAACCCAAACATAGAATAAGGCAATAAGGCGCTCTCTCTCTCTCTCTCTCTCTCTCTCTCTCTCTCTCTCTCTCTCTCTCTCTCTCTCTCTGTGCACAACTGCCCACTTCTGTGCCCTTTTGCTGCCAAACCTTACTGACTACTATGTGGACTACTTTGTAGCTTAAGAGACTACTATTTTGCTTGATGGACCACTAAGTAATTCTATGGGCTACAGTGTGGTGTGTAATGCCCCAATAAATGAGATTCGTTTTTCACCGTCAAATTATTTTTCATTTTATCGAAATAAATAGACGGACGCTTTTATGATGCTTTAATTCTTAGATCTCTCATTATTTATGCTACTGATAATCTGATTGTCTTTGGGTAATTTCACGAGAATTCAGCAGTTAAATCAAAGGACTTTTGTGACTAATTCTTGAAGAGGTCATTAGTGATACTCAATGCAACTTCTTTTCCTGGAAGATACAGCAGTAGAGAGGTTGACCATCAGTGCATTACTCTTTAAATTTGACTTCATAATGCAATAGGAATTCTCCAAATTGTGATTTAGCACTAAAGGACCTCCCCAGCCCCAAATTCCTTGAGATGAACCAAAACAAAAGGGACTGGTTATGATCTTGACCATTTGTACAAATCGTCTCGTTTATTCATCTTCCATGAGTTTTATTTTTGACAAGGAACACCTACACATTTCACAATGTTTTTTTTTTTTCCGATGCTAAACAGTATTAGCTTGTTTCACAGGCCTTGTGCATGCATATCCAAGCGATCTGCTACGAGTTCAAATTTCCCAGTGGCAAAAATTATCCATTCTCTTCCATTTAAAAATGGGTAATATTATTTATGGTGTCTTACAGTAGGTGAAGTTCGTGAAATTGAACAAAACCTTTATCTTTAGCTCAAATGACTTTTTAGCCTTTTTCGCATTACCTCCGTTCTTGCCTCATTTCTTCCATCTTGCTTAGGTTGTGGTGGCCCATGTGGTAACGTCCCTGAGTGGTGAACGCTAGACTAGGGTTCGAGTCCCGCTCAGACTCGTTAGTTTCTTTGGTCGCTGCAACATCACCACCCTTGTGAGCTAAGGATGGGGAGATTTGGAGGAGCCTATAGGTCTGTCTGCTGAGTCCATCAGCAGCCATTGCCTGGCCCTCCTTGGTCCTAGCTTGGGTGCAGAGGGGGCTTAGGCGCTGATCATATGTATAATATAGTCAGTCTCAAGGGCAGTGTCCTGCTTGATAGGGAAATGTCACTGTCCCTTGACTCTGCCATTCATGAGTGACCTTTCAACAAACTCCTCCATAGTGTGACTGCAGGTAGTTTACCCCACTTGCACCTTAGCCCCTCTCACCTAAGTGTTGGGTTAATCAAGACAAATTCCTTGACACCGGAAAAAAAAGGAAAAAAAAAATCAACACTGCTACTCTAATACGTCTTTCTTTCAACACCAATTCTTGTCACATTTCGGCAACATTTTCATCTACAGTAGCCTATGTATATAATTTCTGCTTTAATTCTTCAGGTCATATTTTGACTTATGTTTCACAAGGCTTCTTTTCATCTAGTTGCATTTCTTTTTTCTCTTGTCTTTTCATACAATGGCTTTCTATTTTTCCGGCCAGTTCCATAATTACTCTAGAACTATAACGCTCTTATGTACTGCGCGAGTCTGGTAAAAAAGAAAAGCATTACAAAATAAATACGATTTACTTAAAGCCAAAGACTTTTACTGATGTTTGCCTTTTTACTTAACTTTATTGATGTTTACCTATATACAGGAAATATAACTAGAATCAATAATTCATACACTACATCTTATTTCAACGCCGTAAATATCCACAAAAAAAAAAAAAAAAAAAAAAAAAAAAAAAAAAAACTTCAATCCCAGTAATTGTAAGTTTGGAACTGAATTTGACACTTGTGAAGTTTTTCGCAAAATCGTTTTCTATGAATAAAAGAGAACGGGAATCCCCAGATGGCGCTGAATCTGGCAGCCAGAACATCAGGGGGTTATTTTGTTTTTAGGGAATGATTGCAAGAGACATTTCGCCAAAGCTTCATGGGCCGATTTTCTTCTTCAGTTTCTTAAATCTTAGTTTATAATATGTAATATAAATTTATTTTTGTATATACAGAGTAAAAACAGATTAAAAAAGTTAAAATGGGTTATTAAAAGTATTTAAAAAGAGAATACAAAAAGAAAAAAAAAAAACAACTATAAAATCAACTTGAACCAAGATACATATTCATAGGTATTCACCAGTGAAGGACACATTGCACAATACTATGCAAACCTATTGAAATCATATTTGAAATTGCTAGTCTTTGATGAAGTTTGTGAGAGAGAGAGAGAGAGAGAGAGAGAGAGAGAGAGAGAGAGATATGAGTACAGCTAATAAATCATCGAGAGAGAGAGAGGGAGAGGAGAGAGAGAGAGAGAGAGAGAGAGAGAGAAATGAGTACAGCTAATAAATCATCAATATGAGAGAGAGAGAGAGAGAGAGAGAGATGAGTACAGCTAATAAATCATCAAGAGAGAGAGAGAGAGAGAGAGAGAGTACAACTAATAAATCATCGAATATGAGAGAGAGAGAGAGAGAGAGAGAGAGAGAGAGAGAGAGTACAACTAATAAATCATCGAATATGAGAGAGAGAGAGAGAGAGAGAGAGAGAGAGAGAGAGATAATAAATCCTCAAATATGTAAGGTATTAAAGAGGTAGAGTTAGGTACCGAAAACAGATTCCCTTTCGTCCAGACAATTTATTTATGAACAGCTAATTGAACAAAGCATATATTTATGAACAGCTAATTGAATATCATAATTAATCTAATTAACCTTTTGTTATTGAAATAACATCGTTCTTTCGGTCAACGAAAAGGGGTGGGGGGTGGGGGTGGGGGGGGTTTACACATCACAAGGCCCAATCTGGATATGGCCTTTTTTAATGGTCAGACCCAAATACGTTTGAGCATGGTCTGCATTCCCCTACCTTTAATAGGGGTCATCCCCTTTATGGTCAATAATCTTTCATGGCCTTTTTTTTCCCTCTTGGATTCTTTGTAGTTTCCCCTCTTTCCAACATGAACATCCTTTTCTCTTTCTCTCTCTCTCTCTCTGAATATACTTCATGCTATTTCCTGTGGCGTACGGATAACTCTCTCTCTCTCTCTCTCTCTCTCTCTCTCTATTTTCTGTGGCGTACGGATAAACTCTCTCTCTCTCTCTCTCTCTCTCTCTATTTTCTGTGGCGTACGGATAACTCTCTCTCTCTCTCTCTCTCTCTCTCTCTGTGAATATACTTCATGCTATTTCCTGTGGCGTACGGATAACACACACTCTCTCTCTCTCTCTCTCTCTCTCTCTCTCTCTGAATATACTTCATGCTATTTCCTGTGGCGTACGGATAACTCTCTCTCTCTCTCTCTCTCTCTCTCTCTCTCTCTCTCTATTTTCTGTGGCGTACGGATAACTCTCTCTCTCTCTCTCTCTCTCTCTCTCTCTCTCTGTGAATATACTTCATGCTATTTCCTGTGGCGTACGGATAACTCTCTCTCTCTCTCTCTCTCTCTCTCTCTCTCTCTCTCTGTGAATATATTTCATGCTATTTCTTGTGGCGTACGGATAACTCTCTCTCTCTCTCTCTCTCTCTCTGTGAATATACTTCATGCTATTTCCTGTGGCGTACGGATAACTCTCTCTCTCTCTCTCTCTCTCTCTCTCTGTGAATATACTTCATGCTATTTCCTGTGGCGTACGGATAACTCTCTCTCTCTCTCTCTCTCTCTCTCTCATCTCTCTCTGTGAATATACTTCATGCTATTTCCTGTGGCGTACGGATAACACACACTCTCTCTCTCTCTCTCTCTCTCTCTCTCTCTCTCCTCTGTGTGTGAATATACTTCATGCTATTTCCTGTGGCGTACGGATAACTCTCTCTCTCTCTCTCTCTCTCTCTCTCTGAATATACTTCATGCTATTTCCTGTGGCGTACGGATAACTCTCTCTCTCTCTCTCTCTCTCTCTCTCTCTCTCTGTAAATATACTTCATGCTATTTCCTGTGGCGTACGGATAACTCTCTCTCTCTCTCTCTCTCTCTCTCTGTGAATATACTTCATGCTATTTCTTGTGGCGTACGGATAACTCTCTCTCTCTCTCTCTCTCTCTCTCTCTCTCTCTCTGTGAATATACTTCATGCTATTTCCTGTGGCGTACGGATAACACACACTCTCTCTCTCTCTCTCTCTCTCTCTCTCTCTCTCTCTCTGTGAATATACTTCATGCTATTTCCTGTGGCGTACGGATAACACTCTCTCTCTCTCTCTCTCTCTCTCTCTCTGTGAATATACTTCAATGCTATTTCCTGTGACGTACGGATAACTCTCTCTCTCTCTCTCTCTCTCTCTCTCTCTCTCTCTCTCTCTCTGTGAATAAACTTCATGCTATTTTCTGTGGCGTACGGATAACACACACACACACACTCTCTCTCTCTCTCTCTGTGAATATACTTCATTGCTATTTCCTGTGGCGAACGGATAACACACACCTCTCTCTCTCTCTCTCTCTCTCTCTCTGAATATACTTCATGCTATTTCCTGCGGCGTACGGATAACACACTCTCTC
>NC_090731.1:162232927-162255977 GCF_036898095.1 Palaemon carinicauda
AACTGTTCTTAAAATATTTTATTTTAATTGTTAAATTACTTCTCTTGTAGTTTATCTATTTCCTTATTTCCTTTCCTCACTGGGCTATTTTCCATGTTGGAGCCCCTGGGCTTATAGCATCTCGCTTTTCCTACTAGAGTTGTAGCTTAACAAGTAATAATAATAATAATAATAATAATAATAATAATAATAACAATAATAATTATATATATATATATATATATATATATATATATATATATATATATATATACATATAAATATATACACACATACATATATATATAAATATATATATATATATATATATATATATACATATATATATATAATATGTATATATACATATATATATATATACATATATATATATATATATATATATATATATATATATATATATATATATATATCCAGACACTTGTTCTTTATTATATAAGTGAGATGGGAGGAGCCTCGGTGATTTCCTGTGCTTTTGAACAGGAATAAATATGGGATACAAGATTCCCTCTTAGAACGTTGTTAAGTATGGCGCTTTAGGTTATTTCAACAACTTCTTCATCCTCCAAACTCATATCATTGTTATTATTATTAGTAGCTAAGCTACAACCTTAGTTAGTAAAGCAGGATGCTATAAGCTCAGGGGCCCCATCAGGAAAAGTAGCCCAGTGAGGAAAGGAAACAAGAAAAAATAAAATATTTTAAGAACAGTAACAATATTAAAATAAATATATCCTATATAAATTATAAAAACTTTAACAAAACAGGAGAAAAAGAAATTAGATAGAATAGTGCACCCAAGTGCCCTCCAGTATGTTGGCAACATACTTCAATGTATGTGCAAACAGTCAGAGGAGTGAATTTCTTTACATAACTAGCTACTCTCGTTTTCAGAAACATACCTATCATAACAAACACATGGCTAAACTCACATTGTTTTCCCGAATTCATCCTTCTGTGATGTTTTATTTTGCCACAGACTGCTTAATAAGCAATATAAGTTTAGTTCTACATAAATAGTTCGCCCAAGGCTTTCCTGTAGAATCCTGCATCAAATGTAACTTCTATAAACTCCCCAAAAATGATATTTCTTTGGCAAAGGCATCTAGAGAATTTTTGAGCCAGAAACTAAAAGATTCTACTTCATATTAACCTATGAACTAAGGCACTCTGCGTAACTTGGATCATCATCATAATTGGTTACAGGTGATTTTTTTCATCCATTTCCGTTTCCAAATTAAAGCCAAATATCACCTTAAAACTACAGGCTTGTTAATCAGCAACAGTAATGCTGCTTTTTGTACAGTCACTCATATAAATTGATGGGTGTCAGGCAAATTTCTCGAAACCAATTGCACGAAGGTAAATTTCTCGAATTCAATTGACCGAAAAAAAAATTCTCGAACTATCATTTTCTCGAATGTCAATTACTCGAAAACAAACAAGTAAATTTCTCGAAAACAATCGAAAGTATTCCATAAGCGCCAAAGACCAATTTATAAAGAGGCCATTAGCATTCTAAACGCTTCTCATTTAAAAACACTTATGTTTACAAAATTCTGAATTTAATTTTTCCTATAATATTTTTTCCAGTAGTCTCAGTAGACGTGCTCCTTTCTTTAAACATGAATTATGGAACTGTTTTGATTATGCTATGGAAGAAATGCCCAAGACAAACAATGCGGTCGAAGGCTGGCATTACGGCTTCGAACAGCAATTAAGTGCTTGTCATCCATCCATCTGGAAATTTATACAAGGATTACAACGAGAACAAAGTCTACAGGAGTTACGAATTGAACAATATTTGGGAGGTGTTGGTATCCCTGTAAGCAAAAAGAAGTATCGTGACTGTGCAAAAAGGTTGCAAACTATTGTAATGAATTATGACGAAGAGAGGCCTGTAGAAGAATATCTACGAAGTGTAGCATACAACATTTCATTTTGATTGATTAAATTTTAATCTTTATTTTTTTAACTATTCTTACCTATTTTGATTGCAACATACAATAAAATTATAACCTTTGTATTTTTTTCATTCCTTCGTTTACAATAAATTTTTAACCTTAGTGTTGGTCAACCCAAAGGGATATATTTTTCCTTTAAATTCATGAAAATTTTTCCCATCAATTTTCTCGACAAAATAGATATCATTTTTCGAGAAATATGGGATTCGAGAAAATGATAGTTCGAGAAATTATTTTTCGAGCAATTGGGTTCGAGAATTTGACTTTCGAGAAATTGCATTCGAGAAATTTACCTAAAACCAAATTGATGGATGTCCGGGTGTTTGAGAGAGATTTCCATTTCACCCCTTTCTGGACGACAGGTGTCTGGGAGTGCGAGACCAGTCGAATATTGAGCTTCCTAACTCTGCTGTAGTAATTGTTAACTTTTACGAGTATGTTATTGATCTGTTTTTTTCCACGTAGATATATATTACAGAGGTTCTGTTCTTTCCTTCTCTTCTGCCCTGTTGTTTTTCTCTCGCCTTTCTACTTGTAGTCAGAGTGAATTAGATGGGATGGTGGATCAGTCCAGAAATAATTAGCAACAAGAAGTATTTCATGAAAGTGGATGGAGAATTTTGTAGCATACCATAAAAAACCTCCCTCTGGATCTTATTTTTTTTTTTCCAAAGACTCATTAAAAAAATGCTAAGATGTATGATTTTTCCCTTTTTTCAAAATTGGATTAAATAGGCACTGCTAGTCTTCTGTTATAAAGCTTGACTCTCTGAAAAAGGATTGTTCATTAAACTATTCCATTGGAAGCCTAATTTGATTTGCACAGGCTCACATTGTTAGCAGTTGTCTGTGTCAATTAGACCATTATGCAAAATGCTAGGATCTTTATTGTCATTCCACACTACTTACACCTACCCTAGAAATAATTTTTGATATCCTGAAATTCAATTATCTAACGCCACGATCGAAATCAATGGGACTTGAACCCGGTTGTGCCAAGCAGTACACAGAAATTAAATCCCATTGTTAGTAATATTGATAGTAATGGCGAAGGACTTTGCGGGCATGGTGAAATGATGTATTTTTGGGGATTAATTTAATAAACTAAACATGTCAGAGTCAAGCTCTTGGGAGAAATGTATTGTATAGGCTGAGGATTGGCCATAGTCGGCCAAAGCACAAAATCTTTTAGTTTTTTCTTCTTTTGAGCGATATTCATGCACAGTTTAAAAGTACTTCAAGTTTTGCTTATTATAATTTTTACTTCTTTGCTTGCTTTATCATTCAGTTGAATTTATAGCTATTATTATTATTATAATTATTATTATTATTATTATTATTATTATTATTATTATTATTATTATTATTATTGCTGCAGTTGTTGTCAATTACTTATCTTTTCAAAGTATTTGGTATCAATTTTCACCAACAGATTTCAGTTATGTTTAATTAATGATAATTTTTACTTATCCTCTTTTTTTTTCAAATACTTTGGTAATCATTATTTGATGCTTCTACTGATAGTGAAGATATCAGAAAATTTTCCCGAGAATCTTCCATTTCCGGAACCAGACACCAAAATTAGCACACAGGTTTGTCGGGGATTGCTCTTTTTAATAAAAGGGGGGGGGGAGATTTGATAAAACGATTTTGAACTTTCCATCAATCTTCGTTGCAAAACTCAACCCGGCCAACGATTTATCACAGCTGTTCTACGATTATTCCCTCACTTACCTAAATAAAAAAAAAAAAAAGTGCAAATATTAATCACCAATTTTGGTTTAAGGTCGAATACAAAGTATCAGATATGAAGAGCGATTGATTTATAAATTGGCTGAAATATTGTTTAATGGATGCTATATATATATATATATATATATATATATATATATATAATATATATATATATATATATATATATGTATATTTATATACATATATATGTATATATATATATATATATATATATATATATATATATATATATATATAAATATATATATATATATATATATATATATATATATATACACTGTATATATATATATATATATATATATATATATATATATATATATATATATACATACAGTATATATATATATATATATATATATATATATATATATATATATATATATATATATATATATATATATATATATATATATATACCCACTACACACAACAATAAATGCAGCCGTTTCTAGTCCATAGCAGGACAAAGACCTCAGAAAAATTCATGTCTGGGGCTTTGGTCAGTTTTCATCACCACGCTGGCCAATTTAAACTGGTGATGGTGGGAGATTTTCGTCTATTCCCTATACACACAAATAGATAAATACATCACATCTTAAAACCGTAAGACCATTTTTTTAAACTGGTACTAATTAGGTTTACTTACGTTTAAGAATAGTCTCTGTACTCATGATAACATCTCTGTACTCATGATAACATCTTCAATGAAGTTTTGAATTTGAATATTAAAAAATTGGCTGCTTTTCTAAGAAAGGTGGTACTCGAAAAGGTGGTACTCGAAAAGTTGGTACTCGAAAAGGTGGTACTCGAAAAGTTGGTACTCGAAAAGGTGGTACTAGAAAAGATGGTACTCGAAAACTGTACTCATCTTCAATGAAGTTTTGAATTTGAATTTGAATTTTCGAAAATTGGCTGCTTTTATAAGAAAGGTGGTACTCGAAGTCCCCTTTCTTGTCCTACTTACTCGAAAAGGAAACACATGTCTCACAGTTATTACAAACGGGTATGATTCTTGTGTCATTTGAGTATGCAGTGCTCCAATTGTTAGGCATAGGCCTACTCTTACATCTATACTATACTCAATTTATTTTAATGAGGCGCATTTACACCGACTTGCAGCGGTGCCCTTATAGCTCGGAAAATTTTCCTGATCGCTGATTGGTTAGAATTAACTTGTCCAACCAATCAGCGATTAGGAAACTTTTCCGAGTTAAAAGGGCACCCCTGCGAGTCGGTGCAAATATGCCTCACAAAAAAAATTGACTGTAGTATACACGACCCTTAAAAAATGACGGCTAAATATTTACATAGATATGCACACACACGCACTCCTTCTCGCCAAGATATGACTATTCCCTCTTCCCCCGCCACCCTAGAGCCTGGGGGAGACAGGAGTTATAAATCTAGCTGGGCGTGACCGGAAAGAAATATACACTCGGGCACACTATTCTATGTTATTTCTCTTCCTCTTGTTTTTAGAAGTTTTAATAGTTTATATATGAAAACTTTATTTTAATGTTGTTACTGTTCTTAAAATATTTTATTTTAATTGTTAAATTACTTCTCTTGTAGTTCATCTATTTCCTTATTTCCTTTCCTCACTGGGCTATTTTCCATGTTGGAGACTTTGGGCTTATAGCATCTTGCTTTTCCCACTAGGGTTGTAGATTAACAAGTAATAATAATAATAATAATAATAATAATAATATATATATATATATAAATATATACACACATATATATATATATATATATATATATATATATATATATACATATATATAATATATATATATATATATATATATATATATATATATATATAGCCAGACACTTGCTCTTTATTATATAAGTGAGATGGGAGGAGCTTCGGTGATTTCATGTGCTTTTGATACAAGATTCCCTCTTGTAACGTTGTTAAGTATGGCACTTTAGGTTATTTCAACAACTTCTTCATCCTCCAAACTCATATTATTGTTATTATTATTAGTAACTAAGCTACAACCCTAGTTAGTAAAGCAGGATGCTATAAGCTCAGGGGGTTCCATCAGGGAAAGTAGCCCAGTGAGGAAAGGAAACAAGAAAAAATAAAATATTTTAAGAACAGTAACAATATTAAAATAAATATATCCTATATAAATTATAAAAACTTTAACAAAACAGGAGGAAAAGAAATTAGATAGAATAGTGCACCCAAGTGCCCTCCAGTATGTTGGCAACATACTTCAATGTATGTGCAAACAGTCAGAGGAGTGAATTTCTTTACATAAGTAGCTACTCTCGTTTTCAGAAACATACCTATAATAACAAACACATGGCTAAACTCACATTGTTTTCCCCAATTCATCCTTCTGTGATGTCTTATTTTGCCACAGACTGCTTAATAAGCAATATAAGTGTAGTTCTACATAAATAGTTAGCCCAAAGCTTTCCTGTAGAATCCTGCATCCAATGTAACTTCTATAAACTCCCCAAAAATGATATTTCTTTGGCAAAAGCATCTAAAGAATTTTTGAGCCAGAAGCTAAAAGATTCTACTACTTATTAACCTATGAACTAAGGCACTCTGAGTGACTTGGATCATAATCATAATTAGTTACAGGTGATTTTTTTCATCCTTCCCCGTTTCCAAATTAAAACCAAATATCACCTTTAAACTACAGGCAAGTTAATCAGTGACAGTAATGTTGCTTTTTGTACATATCTAACTCACTTCTATCTTTGTAGTGCTTTCTAAAAATGGGTGTCTTGCGTTTTCGCTACTAGGTCGTCTTTAAAGGTAGGAAAAACACTATCGTTTAGAATTAAAATTATTTTCAGTTCCAGTTCAAGATACAAAATAATACGACACACGCTACTAAAGATTTAAAGAGTATTTTATATTTTTGTTGTTGTTATTGACTATGTGGGTGGCACAAGGAACCTATTATATTCGGAATTTCCATCTAAGTTGAATTTAACATTAAAATATGGTATACTGCTTAGAGCCAATAGCAACCAAATATAGCAAAAAAAACTTTTCATTAAAGACAACAAATACATTTGTAAACAACATAAATATAACAACCCTATGGATATAGTGGCCTATGTGATAAGGTCTCTGCCTGGTGATCGTCAGACGGGGGGTTCGAGTCTCGCCCAAACTCGTTAGTTTCTTTGGTCGCTGCAACCTCACCATCCTTGTGAGCTAAGGATGTGGGGTTGGAGAGGAGCCTATAGGTCTATCTGCTGAGTCATCAGCAGCCATTTCCTGGCCCTCCTTGGTCCTAGCTTCAGTGCAGAGGAGGCTTGGACGCTGATTATATGTATATATGGTCAGTCTCTAAGGCATCCTCCTTCTGGATAGGGGAATGATTTCAGAATACAAATTACATTGTATCTCTTGGCAAATACTTCATGTGTGAGTTTTTAAGGGTAAAACCTTTGATGTCTAAACATGCATCTTGCGTATGCAAAACACTTTATACAATTTACCTTACGAGTAACGCACCAGAATTTAGAGATTTCTCTGATCTCTCTCTCCCTGTCTTTAATGTTCACATACCGTAATTATGAGTGGACTTTGTAATATGATATTTATGAAAGTTATTTTGTTCATTGCCCCTTAATGTAGGTAGTAGGTTGGCTAAGGCACCATCCACCCGTTGAGATACCAGCGTTAGAGAGTTATGGGGTCCTTTGACTGCCCAGACAGTACTACATAGGACCCTTCTCTCTGGTTACGGTTCTTTCCTTTTGCCTACACAGACACCGAAAAGTCTGGCCTATTCTTTACAGACTCTTCTCTGTCCTCATACACCTGACAACACTGAAATTAACAAAATATTCTTCTTCTCTCAAGGGGTTAACTACTGCACTCTAATTTCAGTGACTATTCAGCTATGGTAAGCAGCTCTTCTAGAAGGACACTCCAAAATCAAACCATTGTTCTTTAGTCTTGGGTAGTGCCATAGCCTCTGTACCATGGTATTCCATTGTTTTGGGTTAGAGTTCTCTTGCTTGAGGGTACACTCGGGCACACTGTTCTATCTAGTTTCTCTTCCTCTTGTTTTGTTAAAGTTATTATAGTTTATATAGGAAATGTTTATTTTAATGTTGTTACTATTCTTAAAATATTTCATTTTTCCTTATTTCCTTTCCTCACAGGGCTATTTTCCCTGTTGGGGCCCCTGGGCTTATAGCATCCTGCTTTTCCAACTAGGGTTGTAGCTTAGCATTTAAAAATAATAATAATAATGATGAAGACGCATGACTCTACGTTGAAAATTACGCATTTGTTTTTAAATTATCTAAAATTGATTCAATTTCTTCCTTTTCCCAGAATAAAGAGAAAAATTATATTCCATTAAAAAATTTCATATTATTTTTTTTCAACTCTTTGAAATTCATTTATATTTCCATTGTTTTTATCATAATAAAAGGAAAGGCTGTGAAAACAAAACATACTCTATATTGTAAAATTATGCATTCGTTTCTTTTAAATGATCACAACTTCATTTAATTCTACTTTTTGCATTATAAAAGAAATGACTGTGAAAAAAGGCACATTCAATTTGAAAATTAGGCATTCGTGTTTTGCAATTTTTGGAATTCATTTAATTCTCCATTTTTTTTTCTTTAACATAATACAAGGAATAACTATTAAAACAAATTCCATTTGCGACAATAATAAGTGCACTATGCGTTTTAACCCCTCACTATTCCGCTAGTTCCCCTCTACTCGCATCAGTGTAATGTCAAGATGAAAATATTATAGTCATTAGGAAACTTTCAAATGGCACAAAAATCCCTCGCCAATTATCCGTTTTCCAATAATGACTAAACTTTCAAAGCACACTCAAGCCATGTGTATATGTTTAAAGGTTTAAAGGCCGCTCATGAATGGCAGAGGCAAGGGACAGTGACATTGCCCTATCGAGCAGGAAAACGCCCTAGAGACTGGCCATATATCATATGATCAGAGCCCAAGCCTCCTCTCCACCCAAGCTAGGACCAAGGAAAGTCAGGCGTTGGCAGCTGATGACAACCGATAGACCTATAGGTTCCCTCAACACACTCCCTTCTTAGCTCACAAGGATGGTGAGGTTGCAGCGACCAAAGAAACTAACGAATTGAGTGGGACTTGAACCCCAGTCTGGCGTTCACCAGTCAGGGACGTTACCACATCGGCCACCTCAACCAATTAAAAAAAAAAATAATTAAACTAAAAACATAGATAAATCGCTTCGGTCCTTGATTGCAGCAGTCAACCTGGCTATAAGCATAATTGAGTTTTAATCGAAATCAATCACTTTATTAATGGACTCAATTATTCGTGTTGAGTAAAATGGCATTTCGATATAATATGTCTGAGAGGACATACATTGGAATATATTTCATTCTCGTTTACACAGATTTAATACTATATTTCAACGTTATTCGTTTGAATTGCCGACACCCACCATATATATAACTAACTATATAAACTACATGACACTTGATAATATTAAAAAAAAATACAATGATAATTAATACAGCATACACTAGCGTACGCGACCCGTCAAAATGATGGCTCTAAATACTTAGATATGTACTGTACACACACAGCTGCTATTTCAGAATTTCTAAGTGTACTCGGGGTACCCCCTCTTATCAGGGTATGACTAGTCCCTCTCCAGCATACCCGAGGGACGGGGATAGACCGAGTAGTTATAAGTCTGGCAATACCACTCACTGTAACCAGAAATATATATATATATATATATATATATATATATATATATATATATATATATACAAATACATATATATATACATATACATATATATACATATATATATATATATATATATATATATATATATACAGGTATATATATATATCTATCTATCTAATATATATATATATATATATATATATATATATATATATATATAGTTAAACACTTGCGCTCTACTTTAAAATGAAAATGAATAATCAATCTTTACTTAATTCACATAGTTAAGATTGGACCTAATCATTTCCACCAAAAGAGATCTGATGTTTTAGTTCAATTTGTTTACCTCACCCTATAAACAATTACTTAAAAAATCAAGTTTGGATGTACCATTTATGAAAGATGTACCTTTGCAACTGTCTGCACAAAAACATGTTTTTGGAAAAGATACAAATGCGGGTAAAGGACTTTTTTTGGTGGGGTGGTTGTTGTTGTTGTTGTTGTTGTTGTTGCGCTGCCTTGGTGGAGATTAGCGTCACCAAAAGCTCTAGATAAATTTGGTAAAGAAGTTTAAAAAATTCCTGTTTGTATTTTATTCTTTGCATCTTACGATTAAGAAAAAAGCGTACGAGTTATTTTTAAAAATAATTTTCCTTGTGACTTACATAAAATGGATTATATTTTTATAAAGGGGAAGATCTACAGTTGATAAAATACTTTTAGGGGTTGGAGGGCCTGTCATCAGCCTTGACGGAGGAATGCATTTCCCGAGCGTACTTGTTTTGTATGCAGTTGGACTTACATACACACACACAAATACATTTCTCCTACATTATAAAGAGCAAGTGTTTGGCTCTCTCTCTCTCTCTCTCTCTCTCTCTCTCTCTCTCTCTCTCTCTCTCTCTCTCTCTCTAAGCTTCCACAGTTCCTCAGGAAGGGGGAAAGAGAGTAGTCATACCCTGGTAAAAGGGGGGATGCGTGTATGTGCATATCTATCTAAATATTTAGCCATCATTTTTGACAGGTCGGGTACATATATATATATATATATATATATATATATATATATATATATATATATATATATATGTATATATATATATATACAGTATATATACATATATATATATATATATATATATATATATATATATATATATATATATATATATTGTGTGTGAGCGTATACGCTCCCTATGTGTTTCAATCAAACTACCATATACATAATCTTGCTTCTAGGTAAAGGTAGTGTCATACCACAGGCGAAATAGTTATACATCGAACCTTTTGCTTCTTGATATTTTCGTTAGGACTCCACAAGACGGAATCTCACACACAGAGCATTACAAGTACTAATGCAATGCACATGATGTAACAAGGGGAGAGGTAATAGGAACTATTAATAAAGGGCTAGGGCCTCGCAGAAGTGTATGTGTGGGGTGGGGGAGGGAGACATGAGACAGCATAATGAGGAATATTGAGTGAAGGCTCATGTAGCCGAGGGCAAATGGAGTGGGGAGTAGATTATAATGGAGAAGATAATAATGTTATGGCGAACGAAAACTTAGTCAGAAAAGTTCTTTACTGAATTTAGCCTCGTATGTTTTTTTTTTTTTTTTTTTTTTCCAGATGTTTCCCAGTGGTAATTTGAAACATCCACATTTCTTATCTGCACGAGATAAAGAATAGATGGGCATGATTTTTTTCACGAGATAAACAATAGATGGGCATGATTTTTTTTTTTTTTTTTTTTTGAAAAATACCCTTTTTCTCATCTGCACGAGATAGAATATGGATGGACAAATAGTCCAGACTTAACTCGGCTAATCTTAAAACAAGGTAAATCGCTTAGGTTCAAGGATACGAAAGATAGCGTGGAGTTCCAGAAATTCGACGTGAAGAAATACATTAAAATGTCTAGACATTCAATTTCAAACTTCTCAAGAATCAATTGCAAAAAGTTATGATAGACGAAGGCAATGTGGCATTATGATTATGAAAAGTGGTAGAAACAACTATACTGTATATATATATATATATATATATATATATATATATATGTATATATATATATATATATATATATATATATATATATATATATATATATATATATATGCGTAAAAATCACAGGAAAACGTGATGCTCAGATGCAGAAGAACCACAGGGAAAATGAAAATACGATTAAGTCCTGACTAGTTTCATGATACTTCTTCAGATGACTGATTTATTGAGAGAGGTTTCTTTACATTTTATAGGGAAAGTAAACGTACGAACATACATATAGAGAATTATAGAACAATGATACTCCCTTACCAGCTACCTGGGCTTGGGTCAGGTGTTAATTGGGCGGAGACCCAACCTCATTAGACACCTGCCAAAAAGGGTCATTTCTGGTGGCGGGTAAATTCTTATTTTTGACTTTCAGTACAGTTTATATATACTTATACATATATATATATATATATATATAGAGAGAGAGAGAGAGAGAGAGAGAGAGAGAGAGAGTGAGAGAGAGAGAGAGAGAGAGAGAGAGAGAGAGAGAGAGAGAGAGAAAACCCAAAGCATAAATCATTTTCTGGTAAATACTATATCGATAAATCAGTTCTTTGATTAACCCCTTTTCTCAGCCCTTTTTTCTAAATTATCCTTACTTTACAGTAACTCGAGTTTCACTAACTTACAAGTAACGTTTCTATTAAATAACCTTTTATATATACATTTTTTTCATTAAAACATGTCATTTACTCAAGGGTTGTGGTGGCCGGTGTGGTAATGCTCCTGAGTGTTGAACACCAGACTGGGGTTCGAGTCCCGCTCAAACTCGTTAGTTTCTTTGGTCGCTGCAACCTTACTATCCTTGCCTATAGGTCTATCTGCTGGGTCATCAGCAGACATTCCCTGGACCTTCTTGGTCCTCGCTTGGATGGAGGGGGACTGGGCGCCGGCTATATGTATATAGGGTCATTGTCCTTCTTGAAAGGGCAATGTCACTGTCCCTTGCCTCTGCCATTCATGAGCGGCCTTTAAACCTTTTCCTCTTTACCCTTGTGATAAGTGTTCTTGATTTCCAGCTCAGTGATTCTTATGCTCTTCATATCTCTGTTTGCTAAAACATCTAGTACAGTCGGACACCAGAATTCCTAGTACACCTCGCTATGTAGAAGTGTACCCAGCCACACGCTTCCTGCGCGGCGAGTTCCCGTGTTTAGCCCCGCCCACCACCTCTGCCATCTGTTTGGTTACTCGCCGCGAAGTAAGGGTGTGATAGGGTGCACTTCAACGGAGCCAGGTGTGCTAGGAACTTCTTTGTTCAACTCTTCAATATTCAAAAAAAATTCTAATACTCGATAAAAATTCCGATCATAGTCTACGGATAAAAAAAGTACTTATGATATTCAACCAAAAAACTGCAAACTCTCACCAAATCTTTTTATATATTATGTAGCTCTCATATAGAAAACACCCCATTATGAGTGAAGAGAACAGTCCCATCCTTCAATTACCACAGACTTTCATAATCTGTGTTCTAAATTTCACTCAACTTTGCCTGCGCCTTTCTTTCTGAAACAATGTATAACATATGCTTTCCTTTTATCCTTCATTCTAAATGTTTATTGGTAAATGTATAATTTGTGATAAACTTATTAAAGTTTTTTTTTTTTTAGATTTTCTTCCAGCACTTTATTCCTTACATTTGCTTTCCATCATTTTTTTCACGATAGAATTTTTTTTTTTAATATTGTATTCTATTTTCCTAAATGTATAATTTGTGATAAACTTATTCAAGTTTTTTTTTTTTTTTAGATTTTCTTCCAATACTTTATTCCTCACATTTGCTTTCCATCATTTTTTCACGATAGAATTCTTTTTAATACTGTATTCTATTTTCCTAAATGTATAATTTGTGATAAACTTATTAATTTTTTTTTCTTTTTTTTTAAGATTTTCTTCCAGCACTTTATTCCTCACAATTGCTTTCCATCATTTTTTCACGATAGATTTTTTTTTAATATTGTATTCTATCTATTTTTTCACAATAAAGTAAATAATGAATAGAACTTATGCATTAAAAAAAAAGTCTCAAAATATATGACAGGTAAACTTATGAATTACCAGAAATGAAATAGATAAGGTGAAGGATCATATGGAGAGATTATGTCTGGTGAAAGAGGATGCCTTAGATAGAAGGGATTGCAGAAGGCACATCAAGCAACCGACCCTTAATGTAGGGCCTAATAGTAGGAAAGAGGAGAAAAGTAATATTTCTGTATAGATTTGAATCTAGGTTATAAAGCATATATATATATATATATATATATATATATATATATATATATATATATATATATATATATATATATACATATACTATATATACTGTATATATATATAACATATATATATACACACACATATATATATATATATATATATATATATATATATATATATATAATATATATATATATATATATATGTATATATATATATATATATATATATATATATAACGATCTCATTTATTTTTTTATTATAAAGCAAAATATATATACCGGTGTAAAAATAAATAAAAATATATATATATATATATATATATATATATATATATATATATATATACATTGAAATATAAGAAACTTTCATCATAAAAGAAATGGCAAATATCATTAATACGTTTATGAACTCATCTAATGAAAAGGCAAGACGTATTATTTCGAGTATTTACTTTCAAGGGAAAAAAGTAAAAGTTAATTTCTCCACACTAAAAGACCTTCTCCTCTATTCATGAATGATATATATATTCATAAATTTTATAAATATAAATTTCGCTGGAATTGCACAACTGCTTTTTGACTACCTATCCATGGATTTCTTGAAATCCTAAAACGAAAGATGGATTACCAAATCTCTGTTATGGATTTCTAAATTTCACCCAAATGGACTGTACTGCTTCAGTAGCCATTTTTCGAGCTCTTCTATAACGAGAGTTTGTATAATCTAATTCTCAATGAAATTGCAGTTCAGTATTCCTATCCTTCGGACTCATCCGTCCACGCTAACAAAGATGAGGAACAGGAAAATCCAACAAAGATGAGGACAAGAAAAATCCCAAAAAAGATGAGGAACAGGAAAATTCAACAAAGACGAGAAACAGGATAATCACCAAAAAGATGAAGAACAGGATAATCCAACAAAGATGAGGACCAGGAAAATCCCCCAAAAAGATAAAGTATAGAAAGATGAAAAAAAAAGATAAAGAACAGGAGAATCCAACAAAAAATGAGGAACAGGAAAATCCCCTAAAACATAAGGAACAAGAAATTCCCCAAAAACATATGGAATAAGAAAATCCCCAAAAAGATGAGGAAGAAAATCCCAACAAAGATGAGGAACAGGAAAATCCAACAAAGATGAAGAGCAAGAAAATCTCAAAAAAGATGGTGAACAAGAAAATCCAACAAAGATGAGGAACAGGAAAATCCCCCAAAATGAGGAGGAACAACAAACTCCCCCCCACAAAAAAAAGATGAGGAACAAGAAAATCCCAACTAAGATGAGGAACCTAAAAATTCCCCCAAAAAGAGGAGGAAAAAAAATCCCCCAAAAGACGAGGAACAGGAAAATCCAACAAAGATGAGGAACAGGAAAATCCCTACAAAGATGAAGAACAGGAAAATCTAATAAAAGTGAAGAACAGGAAAATCCAAAAAAGATGAGGAGCAAGAAAATCCCAAAAAATAGATGAGGAAAAAGAAAATCCAACAAAGATGAAGAACAGGAAAATCCAACAAAGATGAGGAACAGGAAAATCCAACAAAGATGAGGAACAAGAAAATCCCTACAAAGATGAAGAACAAGAAAATCCAACAAAGATAAGGAACAGGAAAATCCAACAAAGATGAGGAACAAGAAAATCCAACAAAGATGAGGAACAGGAAAATCCAACAAAGATGAGAAACAAGAAAATCCAACAAAGATGAGGAACAGGAAAATCCAACAAAGATGAGGAACAGGAAAATCCAACAAAGATGAGGAACAGGAATATCCCTACAAAGATGAAGAACAGGAAAATCCAACAAAGATGAGGAACAGGAAAATCCAAAAAAGATGAGGAACAGGAAAATCCAACAAAGATGAGGAACAAGAAAATCCCTACAAAGATGAAGAACAGGAAAATCCAACAAAGATGAGGAACAGAAAATCCAACAAAGATGAGGAACAGGAAAATCCAACAAAGATGAGGAACAAGAAAATCCCTACAAAGATGAAGAACAGGAAAATCCAACAAAGATGAGGAACAAGAAAATCCAACAAAGATGAGGAACAGGAAAATCCAACAAAGATGAGGAACAAGAAAATCTAACAAAGATGAGGAACAGGAAAATCCAACAAAGATGAGGAACAAGAAAATCCAACAAAGATGAGGAACAAGAAAATCCAACAAAGATGAGGAACAGGAAAATCCAACAAAGATGAGGAACAAGAAAATCCCTACATAGATGAAGAACAGGAAAATCCAACAAAGATGAGGAACAGGAAAATCCAACAAAGATGAGGAACAGGAAAATCCCTACAAAGATGAAGAACAGGAAAATCTAATAAAAGTGAAGAACAGGAAAATCCAAAAAAGATGAGGAGCCAGAAAATCCCCAAAAATAGATGTGGAAAAAGAAAATCCAACAAAGATGAGGAACAGGAAAATCCAACAAAGATGAGGAACAAGAAAATCCCTACAAAGATGAAGAACAGGAAAATCCAACAAAGATGAGGAACAGGAAAATCCAACAAAGATGAGGAACAGGAAAATCCCTACAGAGATGAAGAACAGGAAAATCTAATAAAAGTGAAGAACAGGAAAATCCAAAAAAGATGAGGAACAAGAAAATCCCAAAAAATAGATGAGGAAAAAGAAAATCCAACAAGATGAAGAACAGGAAAATCCAACAAAGATGAGGAACAGGAAAATCCAACAAAGATGAGGAACAAGAAAATCCAACAAAGATGAGGATCAAGAAAATCCCTACAAAGATGAAGAACAGGAAAATCCAACAAAGATGAGGAACAGGAAAATCCAACAAAGATGAGGAACAAGAAAATCCAACAAAGATGAGGAACAAGAAAATCCCTACAAAGATGAAGAACAGGAAAATCCAACAAAGATGATGAACAGGAAAATCCAACAAAGATGAGGAACAGGAAAATCCCTACAAAGATGAAGAACAGGAAAATCTACTAAAAGTGAAGAACAGGAAAATCCAAATAAGATGAGGAGCAAGAAAATCCCCAAAAATAGATGTGGAAAAAGAAAATCCAACAAAGATGAGGAACAGGAAAATCCAACAAAGATGAGGAACAAGAAAATCCCTACAAAGATGAAGAACAGGAAAATCCAACAAAGATGAGGAACAGGAAAATCCAACAAAGATGAGGAACAGGAAAATCCCTACAGTGATGAAGAACAGGAAAATCTAATAAAAGTGAAGAACAGGAAAATCCAAAAAAGATGAGGAGCAAGAAAATCCCAAAAAATAGATGAGGAAAAAGAAAATCCAACAAAGATGAAGAACAGGAAAATCCAACAAAGATGAGGAACAGGAAAAATCCAACAAAGATGAGGAACAAGAAAATCCCTACAAAGATGAAGAACAAGAAAATCCAACAAAGATAAGGAACAGGAAAATCCAACAAAGATGAGGAACAAGAAAATCCAACAAAGATGAGGAACAGGAAAATCCAACAAAGAAGAGGAACAAGAAAATCCAACAAAGATGAGGAACAGGAAAATCCAACAAAGATGAGGAACAGGAAAATCCAACAAAGATGAGGAACAGGAATATCCCTACAAAGATGAAGAACAGGAAAATCCAACAAAGATGAGGAACAGGAAAATCCAAAAAAGATGAGGAACAGGAAAATCCAACAAAGATGAGGAACAAGAAAATCCCTACAAAGATGAAGAACAGGAAAATCCAACAAAGATGAGGAACAAGAAAATCCAACAAAGATGAGGAACAGGAAAATCCAACAAAGATGAGGAACAAGAAAATCCCTACAAAGATGAAGAACAGGAAAATCCAACAAAGATGAGGAACAAGAAAATCCAACAAAGATGAGGAACAGGAAAATCCAACAAAGATGAGGAACAAGAAAATCCAACAAAGATGAGGAACAGGAAAATCCAACAAAGATGAGGAACAAGAAAATCCAACAAAGATGAGGAACAGGAAAATCCAACAAAGATGAGGAACAGGAAAATCCCTACAAAGATGAAGAACAGGAAAATCTAATAAAAGTGAAGAACAGGAAAATCCAAAAAAGATGAGGAGCAAGAAAATCCCCAAAAATAGATGTGGAAAAAAGAAAATCCAACAAAGATGAGGAACAGGAAAATCCAACAAAGATGAGGAACAAGAAAATCCCTACAAAGATGAAGAACAGGAAAATCCAACAAAGATGAGGAACAGGAAAATCCAACAAAGATGAGGAACAGGAAAATCCCTACAGAGATGAAGAACAGGAAAATCTAGTAAAAGTGAAGAACAGTAAAATCCAAAAAAGATGAGGAACAAGAAAATCCCAAAAAATAGATGAGGAAAAAGAAAATCCAACAAAGATGAAGAACAGGAAAATCCAACAAAGATGAGGAACAGGAAAATCCAACAAAGATGAGGAACAAGAAAATCCAACAAAGATGAGGAACAAGAAAATCCCTACAAAGATGAAGAACAGGAAAATCCAACAAAGATGAGGAACAGGAAAATCCAACAAAGATGAGGAACAAGAAAATCCAACAAAGATGAGGAACAAGAAAATCCCTACAAAGATGAAGAACAGGAAAATCCAACAAAGATGATGAACAGGAAAATCCAACAAAGATGAGGAACAGGAAATCCCTACAAAGATGAAGAACAGGAAAATCTACTAAAAGTGAAGAACAGGAAAATCTACTAAAAGTGAAGAACAGGAAAATCCAAATAAGATGAGGAGCAAGAAAATCCCCAAAAATAGATGTGGAAAAAGAAAATCCAACAAAGATGAGGAACAGGAAAATCCAACAAAGATGAGGAACAAGAAAATCCCTACAAAGATGAAGAACAGGAAAATCCAACAAAGATGAGGAACAGGAAAATCCAACAAAGATGAGGAACAGGAAAATCCCTACAGTGATGAAGAACAGGAAAATCTAATAAAAGTGAAGAACAGGAAAATCCAAAAAAGATGAGGAGCAAGAAAATCCCAAAAAATAGATGAGGAAAAAGAAAATCCAACAAAGATGAAGAACAGGAAAATCCAACAAAGATGAGGAACAGGAAAATCCAACAAAGATGAGGAACAAAAAACTCCAACAAAGATGAGGAACAAGAAAATCCAACAAAGATGAGGAACAAGAAACTCTAACAAAGATGAAGAACAGGAAACTCCAACAAAGATAAAGAACAGGAAAATCCAACAAAGATGAAGAACAAGAAAATCCAACAAAGATGAGGAACAGGAAAATCCTTACAAAGATGAAGAACAGGAAAATCCAACAAAGATGAAGAACAGGAAAATCCAACAGAGACGAGGAACCAGAAAATCCCAATACAGCCAAATTCAGAGTCGTCCACGTGTATACCTAGGTGTAGATCACCTTCCTTCCCGTGGGTGTGTCCTACGTACACTCACAAGAATTCATGTACCTGTTTGCTAGTGAGGGCAGGTGGTGGTGGCATCAAAGGATGTTGACTAAGAGGGGGAGGGGGGAATAGGAGTACTGATTTTAAGGGAGCAACGCTCCCTGCAACACACACTCCTTTACTGCTGAACGAATTATCTCATTTTTTTTAAAGCGCAGATTTCCAACTTTCACTGGAGAAGTCGCATGAATTGAATTTAAACAATTAGAGAGAGAGAGAGAGAGAGAGAGAGAGAGAGAGAGAGAGAATTCGGATAAAAATGAAAAATGAAGTGGGTTAATATTGAAGGGATTTCTAAATGAAAACGGAGAGAGAGAGAGAGAGAGAGAGAGAGAGAGAGAGAGAGAGAATTCAGATAAAAATGAAAAATGAAGTGGGTTAATATTGAAGGTATTTCTAAATGAAAATGGAGAGAGAGAGAGAGAGAGAGGAGAGAAGAGAGAGAGAGAGAGAAAAAATTCAGATAAAAATGAAAAATGAAGTGGGTTAATATTGAAGGTATTTCTAAATGAAAATGGAGAGAGAGAGAGAGAGAGAGAGAGAGAGAGAGAATTCAGGTAAAAATGGAAAATGAAGTGGGTTAATATTGAAGGTATTTCTAAATGAAAATGGAGAGAGAGAGAGAGAGAGAGAGAGAGAGAGAGAGAGAGAGAGAGAAAATTCAGATAAAAATAAAAAAATGAAGTGGGTTAATATTGAAGGTATTTCTAATTGAAAATGGAGAGAGAGAGAGAGAGAGAGAGATGAGAGAGAGAGAGAGATAATGTAAAGAAAATCAGGAAAAAAATCATGAGGGTTAATATTGAAGGTATTATTAGAGGAAAATATCTGTAATTTTTAATCATTAAAAGGTGAAAGAAAATACCATGGGGAATACTATTCAATATGGGATTGATTAAATAAAGAATTTCAATAATATTTTCTTTAAAACACTGACATAAATTTACATGAATAAAATAAGTTCACTCCAAATCGAGAACATAACATACACTGTTAAACATTTGCGTTAAAATAACAGTAAAAGTCTAGCAACATTTTATTCTAGGATTTTTACCGTTTTAAAAACGGTTATATTAATGTAAAAAAAAAGTGATATTCCGGTCGCCAACCCGTAGAATATAGTAACAAAGTAAAGTAAAATTACGGTCGATTGTATTTTACTGTAATACGGTTGAGAACAGTAATATTCTTACAGAGAATTTCCGATAAAAATTACGGTTTTTTTCTAACAGTGTAATGTATTGAAATATCACTTGAGCTGAAGGCGTCGTAAAATTGGGTAGACAAAACCCAAGAAAACTCATTTTCGTCGCTTTCTTTTTCTTTTCTTAGGAATATGATCCGTGCAGGCTCTCTCTCTCTCTCTCTCTCTCTCTCTCCTCTCTCTCTCTCTCTCTCTCTTTAGTTTATAATGAAGAAAAATCAGAGAACAAGTCTTTATTTGAAAGGATAACTCAAAATAGGTACACTGTGCAACTCTCTCTCTCTCTCTCTCTCTCTCTCTCTCTCTCTCGCTTTAGTTTATAATGAAGAAAAATCAGAGAACAAGACTTTATTTGAAAGGATAACTCAGATTAGGTACACTGTGCAACTGTGCAGCCTTTAATTGCCAGGCGCATCAATATAAAATCAGTAAATAATAAAAATCTCAATAAATTACTTTCTTTTCATATAATGATGTTAAAAGGATCGAAATAGTCCCATGTAAGTGATAGACAGACCATTGAGCGACTCTCTCTCTCTCTCTCTCTCTCTCTCTCTCTCTCTCTCTCTCTCTCCTGGGAGCATCTGGCTGTCAGAGTAAACGTCCTAATAATTGAGGCTGGGTTTCTGAATTGGGTAATGCAGGTAAATACTCTTCTTCAGTACAAGACCTTAAAAAAAAAACGTAAATTTTAATAGGGCATTCTCCGTAAAAAATATAGTCCTCAGCCGTATTTCAGTAAAATACAGGCAACCGTAATTAAAGCACTAAATAATTACTCTCTCTCTCTCTCTCTCTCTCTCTCTCTCTCTCTCAAAAAAAAAAAAAACAAAAAAAAAAACCTGAAATAAATGTTGCCCGAAATTTAGGGTTTTAAAAACCAAAATAACAAAGCATACTTTTTTAGTATCTTTTACGGGTTGGTTATTGAAATATCCCACCTTTACGGACATACATCCGTTTTTAAAACGGTAAATTCCAGGCAACATTCATTCATTCATTGCCGTTTTTACGGCAAATTTTCAACAGTGAACCTCCTGGATAAGGAATATGCAATGAGATTTGAGACACCATTTTGTCATTCATTTCACCGAAAGCATTGTGCTTCTATTCATACACTACGTTTGATTAATGTTTAAATGTGAACGTCAACTTGAGCAAACACTTTAAAGTACTTTGAAAAGCTAGCTATTTAGTGTTCTAATTTAATTACAGGATTATTATTTCTTGACTCTTATTATTCACGAATTAACTTTTATTATTATTATTATTATTATTATTATTATTATTATTATTATTATTATTACTTGCTAAGCTACAACCCTTGTTGGAAAAGCAGAATGCTATAAACCCAGGGGCCCCAACAGGGAAAATAGCCCAGTGAGAAAAGGAAACAAGGGAAAATAAAACATTTTAAGAACAGTAACAATATCAAAATAAATCATTCCTATATAAACTATTAAAACTTTAGCAAAACAAGAAGAAAAATTAGATGGAATAGTGTGCCCAAGTGTACCCTCAAGCAAGAGAACTCTAACCCAAGACAGCGGAAGACCATGGTGCAGAATTAATTGAAATTCAAGATTAAGGCAAAATTACACACAAGAAATAAGATTTGTGTTAAATATGTAAATTAGAGAATTCTTGATAATTCAAGGAATTATTTAGGTCAATTAGTAACTTTCTATGGTTCCGAAACCATAAACCAATTAATCCAATCAGTTCAAGAAAAGTTGTTAATGACTAATTATGGATAGACAGTGATCTTGAGGGTACACTCGGGCACCCTAGTCTATCTAACAAGAGGTTTTGTTAGTTGTTATAGTTTATATATGAAAGGTTTATGTTGATGGTGTTACTGTTCTTAAAATATTTTATTTTTCCTGGTTTCCTTTCCTCACTGGGGTATTTTCCCTGTCGGGGCCACTGAGCTTATAGCATTCTGCTTTTCTACTAGGGGTGTAGCTTAGCAAGTAATAATAATAATAATAATAATAATAATAATAATAATAATGTGACATTCATTTATGGTAATTGTGCCAATTGACTATGAAGTTGTGATCTTTGTTTTGCATATGAAAAGTTTATTTAGATGTTAAACTTTTGAAAACTTGTTAGTACGAACTATGAAACAGTTGTGTTTAAAGTTTTTAAAGGTTTAAAGGCCGCTCATGAATGGCAGGAGTGAGGGACATTAACATTGCGCTATCGAGCAGGACAAATGCCCTAGAGATTGACCATATACACATATGATCAGCGCCTAAGACCCCTCTCCCCACAAGCTAGGACCGAGGAGGGACAGACAATGGCTGCTGATGACTCAGCAGATAGACTTAGAGGCTCCCCTAAACGCCCATCCTTAGCTCACAAGAACGGTGAGGTTGCAGCGACAAAGTAACTAACGAGTTTGAGCGTGACTCGAACCCCAGTCTAGCGTTCACGTCAGGGACGTTATCACATCGTCCACCACGTGTTTCAAGGCTTTTTTTCTTTAGGTCATTGAGGATTTCACAAGCAATTGCCAGCTAAATAGGTGAAATCCCACTTAGAGTAGTTCCCTCCTAAAGAACAATTATCACAAAAAGAAAGTCAGATGAGGACCAATATTTTCGTAAATTCTTCTGCCAGGGAGGTTATGTTTTCACCTGTCTGTTTGTTTGTTTGTATGTGTGTCTCCAGCCTAACTCAAAAGGTTACAGATGAATTTTGATGAAAATCTCAGGATATATCAGAAATTGACTAACTTAT
>NC_090731.1:162256477-162276477 GCF_036898095.1 Palaemon carinicauda
GTATACCGTATGATTCCCAAGACAGCTGTCAGGGCAATTATTTGCACGACGAAAGATCTGCGCCTTCTTAAAAGTTTCTTACTTCCTTCTTGGTAGTCTTGTGCCATTTAATTGCAAAATGCAACACGTAGATGCTCAAAAACATATTAAAAGTGAAGTTAGATAATGAAATTTGGGCAAACGAACTCTCAAAAACTGGGGAAAAATTGTGATCAGTGGAAAATACTAACCAAAACCGAAAGATCTGCGCATTCTTAGAAGTTTCTTACTTCCTTCTTGATGGTCTTATGTCATTTAAACGCAAAACGTAATATCAAGATATTAAAACATAACAAAAGTGAAGCTTAGATAATTAAATTTGGCAAAGGAACCCTCAACAACTGGAGAAAAATTGTGATCAGTGGAAAATACTAACAAAAAAATTGGATGAAAAAGTTATGCTTAAGGAATGGCAACGGTTGTTTGATATAATTTTGATGGACCATCGATCGTCTGAAATCATCATTCAGCCGACTACTCTCATAAAAGCGAGACCAGTGACATTATGAAAATAGTCGGCTTCAATATAAACAACTGGAAATTAACTTTGGGTCCAAACCATTTCAATCAATTTGATGAAAGTCAGTTTATCTCCCTCGTCACGGAGTGGCTGTGTTGGCTCTAAATCTAATTTGCTTTGAGGACTGGCTTGAAAGCAATCTATTTTATGCCCTGCTCTAAATTTCGTTGAACGCATTATTGCCTAATGCAATGTTGCTATTTCCATGGCCACAGATACAAGTCTATTGTGCAGTGATGGGGCAATGAGGAGAATTTCTAAACAAGTAGTGTTGACGTTTCATTATTAAGTGAGTCAACAACAGTGCAGATGTTACCAAATATATTGAGAGAGAGAGAGAGAGTGAGAGAGAGGAGATGAGAGAGAGAGAGAGAGAGAGAGAGGAGAGTCATGAAAATTATTCTTGGTATAAAAGTAAATACATTGACTTGGGCCAACTAATTCTAGACATTTGGTCTCTAAAACTTTGCACATGTTTAATTTATATATATATATATATATATATATATATATATGTATGTATATATATATATATATATATATATATAATATATATATATATGTATATATATATATATATATATATATATATATATATATATATATATATATATATATATATATATATATACTGGCTTACTTTTAAAGGTTGGCAATACTTGCCTCTGCTTCTCGAGCTTGCGCTGTGATTGGCTCTAATTTCATCCCAGGACAAAACCTTCCAGAGTTTGTTAATATGCTGCCAGGCAGAGGATAGAGTGCAGTCAGAGTTGTGTTAGGCAATTGCAGATTTAAACGCTTTAGTTATTCCGTTGTTGGTAATCAAACGCCTCGCTTTTGTTTGGTTAGAATTTTTATCCAATAATTTCCCAACTCTCTTATAATACAATAGTATAGCCTCAAAAGCCCTAGTTACAGAAAATGGCAAAAATTCTTGCCATCATGAAAAGTTGCTATCAACCTTTGTATTTATAGGATATTCAGAAAGGTCACTTCATTACATTGGTGGCAGTGAAGAAAAGCTGCAGAGACATGGGAAAGAGTTAAAAAGTTGAAGAGCTATGAGTTGTAAGAGTAATGACACGTTCAACACATCCATTCACATTTACTCACCAAAGTCCAACCTATTTGACGCGGACTGAGGAAATACTTGTCCAAATTAATGTAAACTTTTTTTAATTCATAACAGGAATTGTGTAAGTTGACATACTTCCTATTGACTATGCACAAGGCCTTTACAAGAGTGACAGTCCAAATTGTCAAGCTATTAACAAAATACATGTTATGAGCAAGATTCTCTAAAACGAGCAATACCTAGGTACGAGTACAAAATCTATATCGTTTGACTTGAATTTAGAAAGAAAAAAAAATCCTTACAGCTTCCAGATAAAATCATACCTTTGTTCAACTACCTACTTCCACTATTGATTGAAAATTTTATGATAGACCATTCGAATCAATATGAAGTCCTCGGACATCTGCAGTTTTATTTAAAAGCATCACATAGATCAAACTTAAAAAAACTCAGGTATCTTTTTTTTTAATCTAAATGGCTGTGAAAGCAACACTGAAAAGAATTTCAAATATTCTCTCGAAATAAAACTCCCGGTAAAGAAAAACTAATTGAATGAAATAAAACATGAGGAACAGAAAGAACATTTTTCTCGGGGAAAATGTCACGACATTTGGAACTCCCCCCAAAAAAGTCGCTTTCTGACTTCTCTGTGGCCACCCGTGAAAGTGTATTATGCTTTAAAGAATTGAAATAATCTTTCTGAAAATGTCACTCGTCATTTTTATCTCCATCAGTAAGACCTTATAAGTAATTGAATTTCTATTCAAATTGCACAACTGTTATTATTATTATTATTATTATTATTATTATCATTATTATTTTTATTATCATCATTATTATTATTATTATTATTATTATTATTATTATTATTATTATCATTATTATTATAATTACTATCATTATCCTTATTATTATTATTATTATTATTATTATTATTATTATTATTATTATTATTATTATTATTAATTGCTAAATTACAACCCTATTTCGAAAAGCAGGATGGTATAACCCCAAGGGCTCCCAACAGGGAAAATAGCCCGGTGAGGAAAGGAAACAAGAAAAAGTAAAACGTTTTAAGAACAGTGACATTAAAATAAATATTTCCTATATTGTATAAACTATAAAGACGTTAACAGAACAAGATGAAGAGAAATTAGATAGAATAGTGCGCCCGAGTGTACCCTCAAGCAAGAGAGTTTTAACCCAAGACAGTGGAAGACCATGGTACAGAGGCTATGGCACTACACAGATCTTGAGGAAGAATTAATGGAAGGATGTAATTTACTGATAAGGAAATACAGAGAAAGTTGTGGTATTTGCTGCTTGATAAGAAAGGGCGAGAAAGTAATGGTTGATAATCCACTAGTTGGTAAAGAAAGGAAGAGAAAGTTGTTTTGATAAAGGAAGTGGAACTGATATTATGTGATATTATCCGAAAAGCAGTATGAATAAGAATCCTTATTATTATTATTATTATTATTATTACTACTAGCCAAGCTACAACCCTAGTTGGAAATGCGAGATGCTATAAGGCCAAGGGCTCCAACAGGGAAAAATAGCCCAGTGAGGAAAAGAAATAAATAAATGATGAGAATAAATCAACAATAAGAATCCTTTTTATTATTATTATTATTATTATTACTAGCCAAGCTACAACCCTAGTTGGAAAGCAAGATGCTATATGGCCAAGGGCTCCAACAGGGAAAAATAGCCCAGTGAGGAAAATAAATAAAGAAATAAATAAATGATGAGAATAAATCAACAATAAGAATCCTTTTTATTATTATTATTATAACTAGCCAAGCTACAACCCTAGTTGGAAAAGCAAGATGCTATAAGGCCAAGGGCTCCAACAGGGAAAAATAGCATAGTGAGGAAAAGAAATAAATAAATGATGAGAATAAATCAACAATATATTATTCTAAAAATGTAACAGCGTCAAAACAGATATGTCCCTATATAAACTACTATAAGATTTACCCTTTTTGTAGTGTAGGTAAGGGAAGCGAGACTGATATTATGTGCATTAGTTTAAGAAAATATCCGAAAAACAATATGAGTAAGAATAATTATTTTAAGACATAGCCTCTTTTTTTTTTTTTTTTTTTTTTTTTTTGAGGTGAACCAGACTTTGATAAACCATACTTTCATTCATGCTTTATAATCAGGAGTTTTACTAAGTATGAAGCACTCCACGAAAATGGAATATATACATTAACATCGTAGAAGTTAATAAAAAATTTTGATTTTATAAGTTATGAAGAAATAAGTTGTTTAAAAAACATCATTGAGAAGTACTTCAGAAGGCTATAAAAATACTAGTGTTCTGGTTAACGCAATTTAGAATCTTAATTCTCTATAGTATCCAAATAACACAAGGCTATATCATCTAAGTTAAACTGTTTAAAAAAACAACGTTAAGTTCTTCAGATATCTATAAACAATGACTCAATTACTGATCAACTCAATATAGAATTTCATTCTCTACATCTAAACACAAGGCTATATCATTTAACTTAAACTGTTTAAAAAAAAAAAACAACATTAAGTGCTCCAGAAATCTATAAACAATGACTCATTTAATTACTGGTCAACTCAATATAGAATTTACTTCTATATATCTAAACACAAGACTATATCATCTAAGTTAAAACTGTTTAAAAAAAAAAATTAGGTACTCAAGAAATCTATTAACAATGACTCATTTAATTACTGGTCAACTCAATATAGAATTTCCTTCTCTACAATATCTAAACACAAAACTATAACTAAGTTAAACTGTTTAAAAAACAACATTGGGTACTCCAGAAATCTATAAACAGTGACTCAATTCCTGATCAAGTCAATATAGAATTTCATTCTCTACTATATCTAAACACAAAACTATAACTAAGTTACCCTGTTTTAAAAACAATGTTAAGTACTTCAGATATCTATAAACAATGACTCAGTTACTGATCAACTCAATATAGAATTTACTTCTATATATCTAAACACAAGACTATATCATCTATTAAACTGTTTAAAAAACAACAACATTAGTTACTCCAGAAATCTATAAACAATGACAAAATTACTGATCAACTCAATATAGAATTTACTTCTATATATCTAAACAAAATGCTACATCATCTAAACCTACCTATCTTTGAACTAGTGCCTGCGCGCGCATCTCATTTTTTCCAAACAAGCGTGGGAGAGAAATTTATGGGTGTACGCCATTACAGAGTATTTAAGGGAAGTCAAGTTATGCTACGAAGTCCCTAAGGTTGGAATTCCTATGCGGCGTCGAGGGCAGGTGTCTGTATAGGCATCAGGTGTGTGTGTTGAAATTTATCCTTATAAGGTGAGGTGGTGAATTTGTGGCCCAGCCAGATGTGCCGACGCCTTCCAGCTTTGGGCACTGCGTGACGTCATAGGGGGTCCTCCTCCCTTGAGGCTCGAAGACGCATTTCGGGAGGAGGATGGCTGTTTATTTATTTAATTTTTTCGTTTGTTTATTTGTTATTATATTGTGACTAATAGTTGTTGTTGATTAATATCCATTTTGTACATAGGACACAGATGATTGCTCTCAATTATGTAGTTTGGACTTTATTATTACTACAATTAATAGTAGTTGTGGTAGTAGTATTAGTATAATAATAATAATAATAATATTAGTAATAATATAATAATAATTATTATTATTATTATTATTATTAAGGTTAGGTTAGAATTCATAGGTTCTGAAGATTTTTCTAACTTATTATTATTATTATTATTATTATTATTATTATTATTATTATTATTACTATTATTATTATTATTACTAGCTAAGCTACAACCCTAGTTGGAAAAGGATGCTATAAGCCCAAGGGCTGCGAAAGCCCGATAAGGAAAGGAAATAATGAAATAAACTACAAGAGAAGTAATGAATAATTAATATGAAATATTTTAAGAACAGTGACAGCATTAAAATAGATCATTCATATATAACCTAAGTAGAGAAACTTTGGTCATTGTTATCGTCATTATGGCAGACATTTCCTCATTGGGCTGTTTTCCCTTTTTCGGGGCCCATGGGTTTATAGCATTTTTTCATCCAGGGTTATAGCTTGCCAAGTAATAACAATAATAATAAAATATCTTATTTTGATTATTATTTCTCTTGTAGTTTCCTTATTTCCTTTCCTCACTGAGCTATTTTCCCTGTTGGAGCCCTCAGCCTTATAGCATGCGTTTCCAAGTAGGGTTGTAACTTAGCAAGTAATAACAATACTACTATTATAGCGTGAGGTGTACTGTAGGCATTGCGGACTTTACATAATCCTTTAGGACCTTACTTTCACCCACTTATTAGCTCTCTTCACCTCAGCTGAATGACATCCCTGGCCCCAACGCAGGGACGTATGGTTTGAAATAAAAAATTTTCAATGTCTCAGTTCATCTGACGACCCTTGGACAGGGTTTCTCTCTCTCTCTCTCTCTCTCTCTCCTCTCTCTCTCTCAGAAATTTCCTTTCATGAAATGTGTAAAATTCTGAGGATGGCACCATCATCCTCTCTCTCTCTCTCTCTCTCCCCTTTATCAGAAATTTCCTTTCATGAAATGTGTAGAATTCTGAGGATGGCACCATCCTCTCTCTCTCTCTCTCTCTCTCTCTCTCAGAAATTTCCTTTTCATGAAATGTGTAGATTCTGAGGATGGCACCATCATCCTCTCTCTCTCTCTCTCTCTCTCTCTCTCTCTTTATCAGAAATTTCCTTTCATGAAATGTGTAGAATTCTGAGGATGGCACCATCATCCTCTCTCTCTCTCTCTCTCCTCTCTCTCTCTCTCTCTTCCTCCTTTATCAGAAATTTCCTTTTATGAAATGTGTAGAATTCTGAGGATGACACCATCATCCTCTCTCTCTCTCTCTCTCTCTCTCTCTCTCCTTGTTCTATTTTGAGTCTCTCCTTGCATTAAACCCTCATTGTTCTTTTGCCAGGACCAGATATAGTTTTATCTCTCTCCTATTTGAGTGTCGCATACAATTTCCAAGAAAACATCGAGCTTAATTCAGGGTATATCGTGTCATCTTGACATTTTCAGAAGGAGCCTTTCCCTTGGTTTTGTTTTAAGCTTACAGTGGGAGTGGTGTTTGTTGTCATTGAGGTTTGGTGTTATTATTATTATTATTATTATTATTATTATTATTATTATTATAGCATTTAACTAGAAAGTCATTAGATTTTTTAATTTTCTCTTGACAATTCCTATACTCTCTCTCTCTCTCTCTCTCTCTCTCTCCTTTCTTGAAATTGTAATATCTGCGGATGGCACCATCATCTCTCTCTCTCTCTCTCTCTCTCTCTCTCTCTCTCTCCTTTCATGAAATGTCTAGAATTCTGAGGATGGCACCATCATCGTCCAATATGATTTAGGCAGAATTCTTTGCTTACAAAATCAGCTGTTCTCGAGAACTACGTTTGAACATTTAAAGTTCCGTCTATGTGCTTCAACTCAGGGATAAAGTGGGGAATGACCTCCAGGCCCCCAACGCTGGTATGTTTAGCCTTATTTTTTCAGATCTCTTGTTTTCCTCCAGACACGTAATACAGTATAGGGCCACTCAGTAGAGAGCATACCCCCACCAGTCCAAGCTGTCTTATTTGCTCATAATTCCAATGCGTACTTGTACTTCATAATATTATTTTTCTTATTATTATTATTACTTGCTAAGCTACAACCCTAGTTGGAAAAGCAGGATGCTATAAGCCCAGGGGCCCAAACAGGGAAAATAGCCCCAGTGAGGAAAGAAAAAAAGGAAAAAAATATTTTAAGAAGAGTAACAACATTAAAATAAATATCTCCTATATAAAATATAAAAACTTTAACAAAACAAGAGGAAGAGAAAAAATATAAGCGTGTGCCCGAGTGTACCCTCAAGCAAGAGAACTCTAACCCAAGGTAGTGGAAGACCATGGTACAGAGGTTATGGCACTACCCAAGTTGTCCCTGTACCAGGTTTGCTGATCAAATTGCTATAAATTAACTACGGTCTGAAGTCCTCTTTATGAATTAAAAGTACTGTCATTATATCTATGAAGATTTGCTCTTCACACATCATATATATCATCTTTGAGTGATTCACATTCAGAGTTTTCTATTTTTATTAATTAAATACAGTCTGATGTCCTCTTTATCAATTGAAAGTACTGTCATTATATCTATAAAGATTTGGTCTTCACACATCATATATATCATCTGTGAGTGATTGACATTCATAGTTTTCTATTTTTATTAATTAATTACAGTCTGAAGTCGTCTTTATCAATTGAAAGTACTATCATTATATCTATGAAGATTTGGTCTTCACACATCATATCATCTGTTATTGATTGACATTCAGAGTTTTCTATTTTTATTAATTAGAGTGAGTGATTGACATTCAGAGTTTTCTATTTTTATTAATTAAATACAGTCTGAAGTCCTCTTTATGAATTAAAAGTACTGTCATATTATATCTATGAAGATTTGGTCTTCACATATCATATCATCTGTGAGTGATTGGCATTCATAGTTTTCTATTTTTATTAATTAAATACAGTCTGAAGTCCTCTTTATCAAAAAAGTACTGTCATTATATCTATGAAGATTTGGTCTTCACACATCATATATATCATCTGTGAGTGATTTGACATTCAGAGTTATATCTCTAGTGTTTTATTTATGAATTTATCAAGTTTTTGCTGTGCAATGTCGTTAAGTAAGCGCCTCTTCTCCATCGGTTTGAGTGTGAATTCAATTTGCATAAGCGTCTAAATCTAGTATGCGAGCTCAATATATTTGCTCTCTGGTCTGGTGCCTTTTACCACATTCATGTGAATTGTTAATATTTGCTCACATTGTTATTTACCACATTCTCCAATTCATAATCAACCAAGTGTCTTGCATGAAACAGGTTTTGCACTGGCTGAGAATTGTTTAAAAATTTAAAGGTCGCTCATGAATGGCAGAGGCAAGGGACAGTGACATTGCCCTAGCAATCAAGACAATGCCCTAGAGACTGACCATATATTATATGGGCAGCTAGGACCAGGGATGGCCAGGCAGTGGCTACTGATGACTCAGCAGATAGACTTATAGGCTCCCCCATAACCCCGAACCTTAGCTCACAAGGATGGTAAGGTTGCAGACACTAATGGCACTAACGAGTCTGAGTGGGACTCGAACCCCCGTCCGGCAAACACCAGACAGAGGCTGTATAAATATACAGCAAGTGCAACCGTCTATAGTCCACTGCAGGACAAAGGCCTCAGAAGTGTCGTTATTCGCTATCTGGGGTTTGAGCAGTTTTCGTCACCACGCTGGCTAGTACGGATTGGTGAAGGTGGGAGAGACACTTGATAGCTTATATCAAACCAACTTAGTATGGGGTGGCCTTGACTAGTACAGCTTTGCTGATCATGGTGATACACAAACCTTTCCATCGCGTTAAGATATCCCCATATATATATATATATATATATGTATATAATATACACAGTATGTATGTATATATATATATACACAGTATGTATGTGTGTGTGTATATATATATATATTATATATATATATATATATATAGATATATATATATATATATATGTGTGTGTGTGTGTGTGTGTGAAACAATTAGAAAATTTTCGGCGTTTCTGAAAAAATATGTGAGGACAGAAAAACATTATGAATGAAACTGAATCTGTTAAGATGTTTAGGTGGTAATTTACTAGTTTTGATATAATTAAGAGAATTTAATATGCCATGTCTCATTAATTATTAAGTAGAAACTGCAGAAACCTGGAATGAGGGAAACAACACTATAGTCAATTCTTTTTAGTGAGGCAGATATGCACCGACTCGCAGGGGTGCCCTTTTAGCTCGGAAAAGTTTCCTGATCGCTGATTGGTCGGACAAGATAATTCTAACCAATCAGATAGCAGGAAACTTTTCCTTTTTCGCTCGGAAAAGTTTCCTGATCGCTGATTGGTTGGACAAGATCATTCTAACCAATCAGGTAGCAGGAAACTTTAACCTTTTCGCTCGGAAAAGTTTCCTGATCGCTGATTGGTCGGACAAGATAATTCTAACCAATCAGAGAGCAGGAAACTTACGTTTGGGAAGTTATCTGTACAATGGGTTCATCCTGATTTTAATAATACACTTGGAAATGTGTTAGTGACAAACGTATGTATATTCTCTTGTAATTTATATCCTTATTTCCTTTCCTCATTGGGCTATTTTTCCCTGTTGGAGCCCTTGGGCATATAACCTCTTTTTTTCCAAGTATGGTTATAGCGTAGCCTGTAGTAATAATAACAATAATAATGCTTTAGGTTAGAGTTCTCTTGCTTGAGGGTACACTCGGGCACACTATTCTATCTAATTTCTCTTCCTCTTGTTTTGCTAAAGTTTTTATAGTTTATATAAGTAATATTTTTAATGTTACTGTTCTTAAAATATTTTGTTTTAACTTGTTTCCTTTCCTCAATGGGCTATTTTCCGTGTTGGGGCCCCTGTGCTTATAGCATCTTGCTTTTCCAACTAGGGTTGTAGCTTAGCAAGTAATAATAATAATAATAATGATAATAATAATAATAATAATAATAATAATAATAATAATAATAATAATAATATTCTCTTGTTTTGTTAAAGTTTTTATAGTTTATATAAGAAATAATTTTAATGTCATTACTGTTCTTAAAATATTTTATTTTTCCTTGTTTCCTTTCCTCACTGGGTTATTTACCCTGTTGGGGCCCCTGTGCTTATAGCATCCTGCTTTTTCAACTAGGGTTGTAGCTTAGAAAGTAATAATAATAATAATAATAATATTCTCTTTCTTTTTTTGTTAGTTTTTATAGTTTATATAAGAAATATTTTTAATGTTTTTTCCTTGTTTCTTTTCCTTACTGGGCTATTTACCCTGTTGGAGCCCCTGTGCTTATAGCATCCTGCTTTTCAAACTAGGGTTGTAGCTTAGCAAGTAATAATAATAATAATAACTACGCCTCCAAGTAAATGTTGGGGCCCCTGTGCTTATAGCATCCTGCTTTTCAAACTAGGGTTGTAGCTTAGCAAGTAATAATAATAATAATAAAAATAATAATAATAATAATAATAATAATAGTAGCAACTACGCCTCCAAGTAAAGACTGTAGTAAAAAAAATCCTGTTATTGGTTTAAAATCGCCAGCAAATACCAAGTCGAGATTTTGACAGTAACAGCTCTGCAAAAATCTGTCCCTTTTTGTACTCGAAGGCCGCTTGTGCAAGGCATCGTCTCAAGCAGTCTTGGGAAGTACGCAGATGAGAAGTGCAGATCTAGCATTACGAAGGCGGTCAAGCCGAGGTAAAAGCAGCTATACTCAATTCTTTTTAATGGGGCACATTTGCACTAACTCGCAGGGGTATACCCATTTAGCTCGGAAAGGATTCCTAATAGCCGATTGATTGCACAAGATAATTCTAACCAATCAGCTATTGGGAAATATATCCGAGCTAAAAGGGAACTCCTGTAAGTCAGTGCAAATGCGCCTCATTAAAAAGAATTGAGTATAGTGACTATTAGATATTTGTATGACCAACTGTAGAGTATGTTGGTTTGGTATCGACTTAATATGTTTAGTCCGTCTGTTGTCCTGTTGATGTCTGCAGGAATGTGTTCTCTACCCCACCCTCCTTGAGTCTCTCCTATCTCCCTCCCTGACTTGAGTACACCCACAGACTATCTCTCGCTCTCCTCCTCCTCCTCCTGCTCTTCCTCCTCCTCTCCTCCTCCTCCTTGCTGCTTACCTTGTCGAACTTCTGCAAGGTCGACCCCCCGCTATTTCGCGTCCCCCATTCGCTGACTCCTATCGCTAGAGGCCTTGTCCCTTTTGCTATTCCTTTTCTCTTATGTTTAGAATTTTATCCTCGAATGTAACTATCAAATATATTTTGTACTAGAGGCCGTATCCTTTTTGCTATTCCTTTTCTCTTATGTTTGGAATTATATCCTCGAATGAACTATCAAAGGTATTTTATACTAGAGGCCTTATTCTTTTTGCTATTCCTTTTTCTTATGTTGAAATTATATTTTGTGCTAGAGGCCTTATCCTTTTTGCTATTCCTTTTCTCTGTTCCTTTTCTCTTGTTAATTACATCCTCTAATTTAACTACCAAGAGATTTTCCAAGCCTTGTGCGTGGCTGCTTTTGTGGATTCTGCTTTGCCTGTAATGCTCATAGAAAACGCTCTGTCCCTTAGCTGAGGGTATTCGACTACTCATCTGGAATTGGTGATAACTGTAGGAGGGAGAGGAGATGTGGGGGTAAAGGGAGGTTGAGGGAGACGAAGAACGGGATGCTGGAGGCGGTGCTGAGTGAGGTAGATGTTTGGGAGGTGGGGGTTAGTGAGGAACTCTCCCCGTGATGCTGGTGTTGTAGCATTCGGTCCCTTCACAGCTGGTAATGAAAACCCAGCTGGTACCTTGCCCCGGTCCTCCGTGTGTCTGGTACATGTGTTTCGGGCACCTTCTGGATGTGAAGTATGCATTGAGTCAACTTGATGTTGGGTCGGAGGTTTGCGTTGACCCCTGCGACCTAGGTTGGCCTCATATGGCACAGAACGGGCCATATACTTCCCCCAGGGAGGGTTCCCGTCTCCTCCTGTACGGGGGAGTCCCCCAGGGAGGGCACCTGTCTCCCCCTGTGGGGTGAGACGCAGTATAACGACGAAAACCAGCTACCTCCTGCGCGCCCCTCTCTCTCTCTCTCTCTCTCTCTCTCTCTCCTAAATGATACCGGTTGTCCCATCCTGGTTAGACGAGAGACTGTCTTAAATGTAATCTTTAGAATAAGTAAGAGGAGTATCTCTCTCTCTCTCTCTCTCTCTCTCTCTCTCTCTCCTGTGTTCAAGATCTGACTCACCCACGTAAACCATGTTAACTACGACATTCCTAGACCTGGCGTTATACTTTGGAGAGATTCTGTCTTGGGAGAAGAATAGTCTTAAAATTTGTACTTGATTTACTCCCCTCTCTCTCTCTCTCTCTCTCTCTCTCTCTCTCTCCCCATTCACCTTGACGTTACTGCTTAGAGAGAATCTTGTCTTGGGAGGAGAATAGTCTTAAATATTGTATATAAATTAGTCTCTCTCTCTCTCTCTCTCTCTCTCTCTCTCTCTCAATTCACTTGGACACTGTCATTCCTTGCCTTGACGTTACTGCTTAGAGAGAATCTTGTCTTGGGAGGAGAATAGTCTTAAATATTGTATATAAATTAGTCTCTCTCTCTCTCTCTCTCTCTCTCTCTCTCTCTCAATTCACTTGGACACTGTCATTCCTTGCCTTGACGTTACTGCTTAGAGAGAATCTTGTCTTGGGAGGAGAATAGTCTTAAATATTGTATATGAATTAGTCTCTCTCTCTCTCTCTCTCTCTCTCTCAATTCACTTGGACACTGTCATTCCTTGCCTTGACATTACTGCTTAGAGAGAATCTTGTCTTGGGAGGAGAATAGTCTTAAATATTGTATATGAATTAGTCTCTCTCTCTCTCTCTCTCTCTCTCTCTCTCTCAATTCACTTAGACACTGTCATTCCTTGCCTTGACGTTACTGCTTAGAGAGAATCTTGTCTTGGGAGGAGAATAGTCTTATTGTATATAAATTAGTCTCTCTCTCTCTCTCTCTCTCTCTCTCTCTCCCCATTCACCTGGACTCTGTCATTCCTTGCTTTGACGTTAGTGCTTAGAGAGAATCTTGTCTTGGGAGGAGAATAGTCTTAAATATTGTATATAAATCAGTCTCTCTCTCTCTCTCTCTCTCTCTCTCTCTCTCCCCATTCACCTGGACTCTGTCATTCCTTGCTTTGACGTTAGTGCTTAGAGAGAATCTTGTCTTGGGAGGAGAATAGTCTTATTGTATATAAATCAGTCTCTCTCTCTCTCTCTCTCTCTCTCTCTCTCTCTCTCTCCATTCACCTGGACTACTCGGTCATCAGTAACCTCGGCTAGCCTGCCTAGGCATCTCATTCACCCTGCTTCATCCAGCCCCTGCCACTCCCCTCCATGCTTACCTATCATGGTCTTTCGGGCCGTACCTGTGGTAGGGCATTGTCTCCTGAATCATTTCTTCACTTTGCGGTTACGTTGTTCTAACTGCAATGGAACCTGCAGTTATGTCTTTCGGGGAATAGATCTTGCTGTGACTCAGTCCCATTTTGTATGAAGAATTTGAGAGAGAGAGAGAGAGAGAGAGAGAGAGAGAGAGATTGACGTCGCATTTTGAAGGGTCACTGTCGTTTAACGTGAACTGTACCTATACAGTATATGGAATTTGTCATGAGAGAGAGAGAGAGAGAGAGAGAGAGAGAGAGAGCACGTTTTATAGGGTTGAGGACGTTTGACCTGAAGGGGGGTCCTGTACAGTAATATGAAATTCGTGTCATAAAATTGAGAGAGAGAGAGAGAGAGAGAGAGAGAGAGAGAGAGAACACGTCAATTTTTAGAGGGTCAATGACGTTGGCCGTGAGCTGAGCCTGTACAGTATATGAAACTGGTGTCATAAATTGAAATGTCGGCTTCTTGACAATTATTATTATTATTATTATTATTATTATTATTATTATTATTAGCTAAGCTACAACCCTAGTTGGAAAAGCAGGATGCTATAAGCCCAGAGGCTCCAAGAGGGAAAGTAGCCCAGTGAGGAAAGGAAAAAAGGAAAATAGAACATTTTAAGAAGAGTAACAACAATAAAATAAATATCTCCTATATAAACTATAAAAAAATTTGGTAAAACAAGAGGAAGAGAAATAAGATAGAATAGTGTGCTCGAGTGTACCCTCAAGCAAGAGAACTCTAATCCAAGACAGTGGAAGACCTTGGTACAGAGGCTATGGCACTATCCAAGACTCGAGAACAATGGGTTGATTTTGGAGTGTCCTTCCCCTAAAAGAGCTGCTTACCATAGCTAAAGAGTCTCTTCTACCCTTACCTAGAGGAAAGTAGCCACTGAGTGAAGAAGAATGGTACATATTTAAAGCCACAGTATTATTTCCTGCTCTTTGCTGATGTTAAATTTTTAATCTTTTCCCGCATAGAAAGCTCAGTTATAAAACCCCTTTGATGTTTAGTTTTTATTTTGTGGATTAATTTTTTTACGATTTTTCGTCCCCTTGAAGTTGAAATTTTTTTTTAGAAAGCTCTGTTATAATTAAATACAAAGGGGATACCCCTTTGAAGTTTAATCTTTATTCTGTGGATTAATTTTTTTACTATTTTTCGTCCCCTTGAAGTTGAAACATTTTTTTTAGAAAGCTCAGTGATAATTAAATACAAAGGAAATACCCCTTTTAAGTTTAGTTTTTATTCTGTGGATTAATTTTTTCACGATTTTTCGTCCCTTTGTAGTTGAAACTTTTTTTTAGAAAGCTCTGTTATAATTAGATACAAAGGGGATACCCCTTTGAAGTTTAATTTTTATTCTCTGGATTAATTTGATTACGATTTTTCGTCCCCTTGAAGTTGAAACTTTTTTTTTAGAAAGCTCAGTGATAATTAAATACAAAGGAAATACCCCTTTTAAGTTTAGTTTTTATTCTGTGGATTAATTTTTTTACGATTTTTCGTCCCCTTGAAGTTGAAACTTTTTTTAGAAAGCTCTGTTATAATTAAATACAAAGGGGATACCCCTTTGAAGTTTAATTTTTATTCTCTGGATTAATTTGATTACGATTTTTCGTCCCCTTGAAGTTGAAACTTTTTTTTTAGAAAGCTCTGTTATAATTAGATACAAAGGGGATACCCCTTTGAAGTTTAATTTTTATTCTCTGGATTAATTTGATTACGATTTTTCGTCCCCTTGAAGTTGAAACTTTTTTTTTAGAAAGCTCAGTGATAATTAAATACAAAGGAAATACCCCTTTGAAGTTAAGTTTTTATTCTGTGGATTAATTTTTTTACGATTTTTCGTCCCCTTGTAGTTGAAACTTTTTTTAGAAAGCTCTGTTATAATTAAATACAAAGGGGATACCCCTTTGAAGTTTAATTTTTATTCTGTGGATTAATTTTTTCACGATTTTTCGTCCCTTTGAAGTTGAAACTTTTTTTTAGAAAGCTCTGTTATAATTAAATACAAAGGAAATACCCCTTTGAAGTTTAATTTTTATTCTGTGGATTAATTTTATTACGATTTTTCGTCCCTTTGAAGTTGAAACTTTTTTTTAGAAAGCTCTGTTATAATTAAATACAAAGGGGATACCCCTTTGAAGTTTAATTTTTATTCTGTGGATTAATTTTTTCACGATTTTTCGTCCCTTTGAAGTTGAAACTTTTTTTTAGAAAGCTCTGTTATAATTAAATACAAAGGAAATACCCCTTTGAAGTTTAATTTTTATTCTGTGGATTAATTTTATTACGATTTTTCGTCCCTTTGAAGTTGAAACTTTTTTTTAGAAAGCTCTGTTATAATTAAATACAAAGGGGATACCCCTTTGAAGTTTAATTTTTATTCTGTGGATTAATTTTATTACGATTTTTCGTCCCTTTGAAGTTGAAACTTTTTTTTAGAAAGCTCTGTTATAATTAAATACAAAGGGGATACCCCTTTGAAGTTTAATTTTTATTCTGTGGATTAATTTTTTTACGATTTTTCGTCCCCTTGAAGTTGAAACATTTTTTTTCGAAAGCTCTGTTATAATTAAATACAAAGGAAATACCCCTTTGAAGTTTAATTTTTATTCTGTGGATTAATTTTATTACGATTTTTCGTCCCTTTGAAGTTGAAACTTTTTTTTAGAAAGCTCTGTTATAATTAAATACAAAGGGGATACCCCTTTGAAGTTTAATTTTTATTCTGTGGATTAATTTTTTCACGATTTTTCGTCCCTTTGAAGTTGAAACTTTTTTTTAGAAAGCTCTGTTATAATTAAATACAAAGGGAATACCCCTTTGAAGTTTAATTTTTATTCTGTGGATTAATTTTTTTACGATTTTTCGTCCCCTTGAAGTTGAAACATTTTTTTTAGAAAGCTCTGTTATAATTAAATACAAAGGGGATACCCCTTTGAAGTTTAATTTTTATTCTGTGGATTAATTTTTTCACGATTTTTCGTCCCTTTGAAGTTGAAACTTTTTTTTAGAAAGCTCTGTTATAATTAAATACAAAGGAAATACCCCTTTGAAGTTTAATTTTTATTCTGTGGATTAATTTTATTACGATTTTTCGTCCCCTTGAAGTTGAAACTTTTTTTAGAAAGCTCTGTTATAATTAAATACAAAGGAAATACCCCTTTGAAGTTAAGTTTTTATTCTGTGGATTAATTTTTTTACGATTTTTCGTCCCCTTGAAGTTGAAACTTTTTTTTAGAAAGCTCTGTTATAATTAAATACAAAGGAAATACCCCTTTGAAGTTTAATTTTTATTCTGTGGATTAATTTTATTACGATTTTTCGTCCCTTTGAAGTTGAAACTTTTTTTTAGAAAGCTCTGTTATAATTAAATACAAAGGGGATACCCCTTTGAAGTTTAATTTTTATTCTGTGGATTAATTTTTTCACGATTTTTCGTCCCTTTGAAGTTGAAACTTTTTTTTAGAAAGCTCTGTTATAATTAAATACAAAGGAAATACCCCTTTGAAGTTTAATTTTTATTCTGTGGATTAATTTTATTACGATTTTTCGTCCCTTTGAAGTTGAAACTTTTTTTTAGAAAGCTCTGTTATAATTAAATACAAAGGGGATACCCCTTTGAAGTTTAATTTTTATTCTGTGGATTAATTTTATTACGATTTTTCGTCCCTTTGAAGTTGAAACTTTTTTTTAGAAAGCTCTGTTATAATTAAATACAAAGGGGATACCCCTTTGAAGTTTAATTTTTATTCTGTGGATTAATTTTTTTACGATTTTTCGTCCCCTTGAAGTTGAAACATTTTTTTTAGAAAGCTCTGTTATAATTAAATACAAAGGAAATACCCCTTTGAAGTTTAATTTTTATTCTGTGGATTAATTTTATTACGATTTTTCGTCCCTTTGAAGTTGAAACTTTTTTTTAGAAAGCTCTGTTATAATTAAATACAAAGGGGATACCCCTTTGAAGTTTAATTTTTATTCTGTGGATTAATTTTTTCACGATTTTTCGTCCCTTTGAAGTTGAAACTTTTTTTTAGAAAGCTCTGTTATAATTAAATACAAAGGGAATACCCCTTTGAAGTTTAATTTTTATTCTGTGGATTAATTTTTTTACGATTTTTCGTCCCCTTGAAGTTGAAACATTTTTTTTAGAAAGCTCTGTTATAATTAAATACAAAGGGGATACCCCTTTGAAGTTTAATTTTTATTCTGTGGATTAATTTTTTCACGATTTTTCGTCCCTTTGAAGTTGAAACTTTTTTTTAGAAAGCTCTGTTATAATTAAATACAAAGGAAATACCCCTTTGAAGTTTAATTTTTATTCTGTGGATTAATTTTTTTACGATTTTTCGTCCCCTTGAAGTTGAAACTTTTTTTAGAAAGCTCTGTTATAATTAAATACAAAGGAAATACCCCTTTGAAGTTAAGTTTTTATTCTGTGGATTAATTTTTTTACGATTTTTCGTCCCCTTGAAGTTGAAACTTTTTTTAGAAAGCTCTGTTATAATTAAATACAAAGGAAATACCCCTTTGAAGTTTAATTTTTATTCTGTGGATTAATTTTATTACGATTTTTCGTCCCTTTGAAGTTGAAACTTTTTTTTAGAAAGCTCTGTTATAATTAAATACAAAGGGGATACCCCTTTGAATTTTAATTTTTATTCTGTGGATTAATTTTTTCACGATTTTTCGTCCCTTTGAAGTTGAAACTTTTTTTTAGAAAGCTCTGTTATAATTAAATACAAAGGAAATACCCCTTTGAAGTTTAATTTTTATTCTGTGGATTAATTTTATTACGATTTTTCGTCCCTTTGAAGTTGAAACTTTTTTTTAGAAAGCTCTGTTATAATTAAATACAAAGGGGATACCCCTTTGAAGTTTAATTTTTATTCTGTGGATTAATTTTTTCACGATTTTTCGTCCCTTTGAAGTTGAAACTTTTTTTTAGAAAGCTCTGTTATAATTAAATACAAAGGGGATACCCCTTTGAAGTTTAATTTTTATTCTGTGGATTAATTTTTTCACGATTTTTCGTCCCTTTGAAGTTGAAACTTTTTTTTAGAAAGCTCTGTTATAATTAAATACAAAGGGAATACCCCTTTGAAGTTTAATTTTTATTCTGTGGATTAATTTTTTTACGATTTTTCGTCCCCTTGAAGTTGAAACATTTTTTTTAGAAAGCTCTGTTATAATTAAATACAAAGGGGATACCCCTTTGAAGTTTAATTTTTATTCTGTGGATTAATTTTTTCACGATTTTTCGTCCCTTTGAAGTTGAAACTTTTTTTTAGAAAGCTCTGTTATAATTAAATACAAAGGAAATACCCCTTTGAAGTTTAATTTTTATTCTGTGGATTAATTTTATTACGATTTTTCGTCCCTTTGAAGTTGAAACTTTTTTTTAGAAAGCTCTGTTATAATTAAATACAAAGGGGATACCCCTTTGAAGTTAAGTTTTTATTCTGTGGATTAATTTTATTACGATTTTTCGTCCCTTTGAAGTTGAAACTTTTTTTTAGAAAGCTCTGTTATAATTAAATACAAAGGAAATACCCCTTTGAAGTTAAGTTTTTATTCTGTGGATTAATTTTTTTACGATTTTTCGTCCCCTTGAAGTTGAAACTTTTTTTAGAAAGCTCTGTTATAATTAAATACAAAGGGAATACCCCTTTGAAGTTTAATTTTTATTCTGTGGATTAATTTTTTTACGATTTTTCGTCCCTTTGAAGTTGAAACTTTTTTTTAGAAAGCTCTGTTATAATTAAATACAAAGGGAATACCCCTTTGAAGTTTAATTTTTATTCTGTGGATTAATTTTTTCACGATTTTTCGTCCCTTTAAAGTTGAAACTTTTTTTTAGAAAGCTCTGTTATAATTAAATACAAAGGGGATACCCCTTTGAAGTTTAATTTTTATTCTGTGGATTAATTTTTTCACGATTTTTCGTCCCCTTGAAGTTGAAACTTTTTTTAGAAAGCTCAGTGATAATTAAATACAAAGGGGATACCCCTTTGAAGTTTAATTTTTATTCTGTGGATTAATTTTTTCACGATTTTTCATCCCTTTGAAGTTAAAACATTTCGTTTTTCACAGCTGGGTTAAAACCATATAAATCCCCGTCACGAAGTCTTAATTCTATTCCGTTTTCTTTGACTGTGATTCTCTTCATTTATTTTCAGTGGTGATTAAGCTGTAAATGTTATACGCACTTGATATTTTTATGCCAATAATACGTCACCATCTCCTACG
>NC_090731.1:162279091-162289091 GCF_036898095.1 Palaemon carinicauda
ATATGAGGAATGGGTGTGTATGTATATAATATATATATATATATATATATATATATATATATAGATATATATATATATATATATATATTTATATAACATATATATATACACAAATATATATATATCATATATACGTATGTATATATATATATATATATATATATATATATATATATATATATATATATATATATATATATAGAGATATATAGAGATATATATATATATAGAGAGAGAGAGAGAGAGAGAGAGAGAGAGAGAGAGAGAGAGAGAGAGAGAGAGAGTTGGTGGGGCCCCATCAAGCATTACACGTGGCATAGGTAGGTAAAATCAATCATTTCACATGCCTCCCTTTTAAGAAAATCCAGGGATCAAATGTATTCCTGAAGTTTAAACTAAGCCGACAGAGAAAGAAAACACCTAAGGTCAACATCTTCCCATTAACGGAACGAAGACCTCAACATATATTTCCTAAAACGCTATAATGTAAATTGGCTTTAAGATTCTTAAAGAAAGTAGATGCCTTACTATTGACAATGGCTACTGTAAACCTATAACTGTTATTGAAATACTTTATTTTAATTGTTAATTGCTTTTATTGTAGTAGCCTTATTCCTATCCTCACTGGGCTATTTTCCCTGTTGGAGTCCTCTGGCTTATAGCATTCTGCTTTTCCAGCTAGGGTTGTAGCTTAGCAAGTAATAATAATAATAATAATAATAATAATAACAATAACAATAACAACAACAACAACATCAATAATAATAATAATAATAATAATAATAATAATAATAAAACTAAAATTTTCCTTTAACCACCTTCCTTATGCCAACCAGGTATCAGACACTTTTCATTTATATGCTTATATGCTCGTTTTTTTTTTTTCCTGTAACTGACATATCCCTTGTATTTGATCTGAATTTTAATGCTAGTCTATCTGTAATTCTTAGTATGTGAAATTTCCCACTTTTTTCTTTACAGATCTCCCATACAATTTTCATAAGAAAAAGATAATTTTAGTCTGGTCCAATAAATTCCTTCTTACTCCGTCAAGTAAAATCAAATGTCTCTTTAGAGGAGAGGTTCCAAAACTGTGGTACATGTAACCCCGTGAAAGGATTCAGGGGGGGGGGGGGGTGCCTTACACCACACAAGGGGCAGATGTAATTACCGGTTTTGGCCGTAATTCTTTCACTTTTACTCAGTGTTACCAAATCAAACCGTCCTAGGCAAGCAGTAAGCACGACAAGCGAACATTTGACTTGGACCACACGCCCGGCGGCATATTAGCGAAGTCTGGAAGGATTTGTCCCGGGACAAGATTAGAACCAATCACAGCACAAGCTCACTCAGTAGAGGCAAGCAACCAATGACGTCATCAACTACTTCCTAGTTTTTGTTACCATTTGCCAGGTCACTTTATATCATATCCGTCAAATGGTCTTCGCTCTGCCGTGGCTTGCTACACTTGCAATTAAACAAAATCTCATTGCTCCTCTGTTCTGGCAAGCGGTACAGCAATGTACTGCGCAAGCCATCCGTTTAGCTTACTTTAAAGGTTGGCAATACTTGCCTCTGCTTATCTAGCTCGCGCTGTGATTGGTTCTAATTTCATCCCATGACAAAACCTTCCAGAGTTTGTTAATATGCTGCCAGGCAGAGGGTAGAGTGCAGTCAGAGTTGTGTTAGGCAATTACAGATTTAAAAGCTTTAGTTATTCCGTTGTTGGTAATCAAAGCCTCGCTTTTGTTTGGTTAGAATTTTTTTCCAATAATTTCCCAACTCTCTTATAATATCACAGTATTCCCTCCAAAGCCCTACTTACAGAAAATGGCAAAAATTCTAGCCATCATGAAAAGTTTCCATCAACCTTTGTATTTATAGGATATTCAGAAAGGTTACTTCATTACATAGGCGGCAGTGAAGAAAAGCTGCAGAGACATGGGAAAGAGTTAAAAAGTTGAAGAGCTATGAGTTGTAAGAGTAATGACATGTTCAACACATCCATTCACATTTACTCATCAAAGTCCATCCTATTTGACGAGGACTGAGGAAATACTTGTCCAAATTAATGTAAACTTTTTTAATTCATAACAGGAATTCTGTAAGTTGACATACTTCCTATTGACTATGCACAAGGCCCTTTACAAGAGTGACAGTCTAAATTGTCAAGCTATTAACAAAATACATGTTATGAGCAAGATTCTCTAAAACGAACAATACCTAGGTACGAGTACAAAATCTATATCTATCGTTTGACTTGAATTTAGAAAGAAAAAAAATCCTTACAGCTTCCAGATAAAATCATACCTTTGTTCAACTACCTACTTCCACTATTGATTGAAAATTTTATGATAGACCATTCGAATCAATATGAAGTACTCGGACATCTGCAGTTTTATTTAAAAGCATCACATAGATCAAACTTAAAAAAAAAAAGGTATCTTTTTTTTAATCTAAAGGGCTGTGAAAGCAACACTGAAAGGAATTTCAAATATTCTCTCGAAATAAAACTCCCGGTAAAGAAAAACTAATTGAATTAAATAAAACATGAGGAACAGAAAGAACATTTTTCTCGGGAAAATGTCACGACATTTGGAACTCCCAAAAAAACTCGCTTTCTGACTTCTGTGTGGCCACCCGTGAAAGTATATGCTTTAAAGAAATGAAATAATCTTTCTGAAAAGGTCACTCGTCATTTTTATCTCCATCAGTAAGACCTTATAAGTAATTGAATATCTATTCAAAGTGCACGACTATTATTATTATTATTATTATTATTATTATTATTATTATTATTATTATTATTATTATTATTATCATCATTATTATTATTATTATTATATTATTATTAATTGCTAAATTACAACCCTATTTGGAAAAGCAGGATGCTATAACCCCAAAGGCTCCAACAGGGAAAATAACCCAGTAAGGATAGGAAACAACGAAAAATAAAATATTTTAGCAACAGTAACATTAAAATAAATATCTCCTATATGAACTATAAAAACTTTTTGATGATTTTGGTGTCTAAACCTGCGTTTTTACAGTATGAGGAATCCTATGGAGCCAAAAGCAGAAACATGGAACCACTCATTCTTCATGTACAAAACAATACACTGTTTACTGAACTACAATAACATATCATATATATATATATATATATATATATATAAAGTAGTGTAAATATATATAGGCCTATATATACGGTTAATGTAAATATTTATTATTTTGAAGGCTTTAATTTTATTATTTTATATATTAAATAAACATAGCTTTGCACCTACAAACCTGACTCTCTCGGCAAGAATTTATCACTTGAACCACGAATTCTATCTAGTTTCTCTTCCTCTTGTTTTGTTAAATTTTTTATTGTTTATATAAGAAATATTTATTCCAATGTTTTCACTGTTCTTAAAATATTCTATTTTTCCTTATTTCCTTTCCTCACTGGGCTATTTTACCTGTTGGGGACCCTGGGCTTATAGCATCCTGCTTTTCCAACTAGGGTTGTTAATTAGCATTTAATAATAATAATAATAATAATAATAATAATAATAATAATAATAATAATATTAAGACTAAGTTAAAAGAAACGATTAAGGGATATCTCAAATTTCTGCCGGACTATAGTCCATTTCTTTTAGCGATGCATATTTGCACCGACTCGCAGCGGTGCCCTTTTAGTTCGGAAAAGTTTCCCGATCGCTGATTGGTTAGAATTATATTGTCCAACCAACCAGCGATCCGGAAACTTTTCCGATCTAAAAGGGCACCGCTGCGAGTTGGTGCAAATATGCATCGCTAAAAGAAATGGACTATAGTACACATGGTTGATCTCACAGACATTGCCCTGTCCCTTGCCTTTGCAGCTCATGAGTAACCTTTAAAGCAGTGTTTCTTAAAGTGTGGTCCGAGGACCCCCAGGGGTCCGTGGAATATTCCAAGGGGTCCGCAGGATAATTTTTAATATCGATTTCAGTCAAATTTTCGGCCAAAACGTCCTAAATTCCTATTTTTGTAGCACCAAATCCTGATGGCTTTTTACAGTGGCTAAGTCACAATTCAGTTATAATTTCAGTATATTATGACCTGCAAACACTTTCAAACTCAAGAGGAAAATTATAATAATAAAGGGTCCGCTACATGAGTAATTTTAATAAAAGGGGTCCGCTGCACAAAAAAGTTTAAGAAACACTGCTTTAAAGGGATGAAACACACACATAAACACACACACAAACACACGCTACGTACAAGGTAGGTTAGCGAATGGTCACGTAGTCTTTTTATGGTAGCTAATATGGTCATAAAATGAGCAACTTCCATGACCACTAAACGACCAGAGGTCGATGCCAAATATCATTTAATGAGATTGGCCCAACAATGTTACCTGGCGTTCTTCTTTTTTTGTTTTCTCTTTCTCATCATTAACCCATATCACAAATAACAGTATTATCTATTTAGCTTTTGTTTTTCTATGATATAAGTGCAAAAGGTAGAAAAACATGAGAGAGAGAGAGAGAGAGAGAGAGAGAGAGAGAGAGAGAGAGAGAGAGAGAGAGAGAGAGAGAGAGAGAGAGAGATTTAGCTTAGTTTTTTCTGTGGCTAAAACTGCAAAAGGTAGAAAAAAATGTGTGGTTTAACATATGAGAGAGAGAGAGAGAGAGAGAGAGAGAGAGAGGAGAGAGAGGAGAGAGAGAGAGAGAGAGAGAGAGAGAGAGAGAGAGATAATATTTATTCAGCTTATGTTCTTCTATGTGAATAAAACTGAAAAAAAAAGTAGAAAAAAATACGTGTTTTAACACGGGAGAGAGAGAGAGAGAGAGAGAGAGAGAGAGAGAGAGAGAGAGAGAGAGAGAGAGAGAGAGAGAGAGAGAGAGAGAGAGAGAGAGGATATATATCTTGCTTATGTTTTTCTTTATGGACAAAACTGTAAAAGGAACAGAGAGAGAGAGAGAGAGAGAGAGAGAGAGAGAGAGAGAGAGAGAGAGAGAGGAGAGAGAGAGAGAGAGAGAATATTTATCTAGGTTATGTTTTTCTTTATGGATAAAACTGTAAGAGAGAGAGAGAGAGAGAGAGAGAGAGAGAGGAGAGAGAGGAGAGAGAGAGAGAGAGAGAGAGAGATAGAGAGAGAGAGAGATATTTAGCTTGTATTTTTCTGTGGATAAAATTGGACAAGGTACAAAAACAGAGAGAGAGAGAGAGAGAGAGGAGAGAGAGAGAGAGAGAGAGGAGAGAGAGAGAAGGAGAGGAGAGAGAGGAGAGAGAGAGAGTGATATTTAGCTTGTATTTTTCTGTGGATTAAAATTGGACAAGGTACAAAAAACACAGAGAGAGAGAGAGAGAGAGAGAGAGAGAGAGAGAGAGAGAGAGAGAGAGAGAGAGAGAGAGAGAGATTCATAATATAGGAGGAACAATTATTGACTAAAAGTTTTGCAATATTTTATTTGTGTGAGGTTGTATTCTATCCCATATGGTACAACGCACATTTCCTTTGCTGTTTTGAATTTTTTCTTACAAAAGTTCTCCACATTTCATTTTTGTCTGCGTTAACAAACTTTTTCATTATTTTCTTTTCGAACTTCTTTTAGGCGAAGTTTCCATTTTGTTATAACATCGCTCCAGTTTCCATCTTTATTACCTACGCCAACGAGGTTGGGAGGAAGTTATGTGTTTTGCCTCTGTTTGTTTGTGAGGAACTTCCTGGACACAATTCTACTCAGAGTAGGGAAACTTTCAGGGATTAATTGTTATGCCGAGACGTGGAGGTGATTCAATTGTTAAAGTCCTACGTCAACAGTCAAGGTTATGGTTGAGCAAAATGTTGACCGAATTAACCCTAACCTTAACCCCAAGTTGGCACATGATTGTCACTCAGACTTCCAATAGGCATACGGTCTAAATAGATTGGTACCGTTGCGGAGGTCTGCACTCAGTGCTGCTCTAGTTTTCATTATCATCTAATTGTGTGGAAACTTACGTTATGAAATCTATTTTCATTCTATTTGCAATTTTCAACATAATGTGGTCTTATTAAGGTCAAGTATCTCCCCTCACTCATCTTCTCCTATTTCATTATCTTTACTGTGAGCTTAACATCACTGCTTTTATAATTCTTCGCTCATCATCATCATCATCTCCTCTTAAGTCAATTGACGCAAAGGGCCTCGGTTAGATTTCGCCAGTCGTCTCTATCTTGAGCTTTTAAATCAATATTTCTCCATTTATCATCTCATACTTCACGCTTCATAGTCCTCAGCCATGTAGGCCTGGGTCCTCCAACTCTTCTATTCCATTGTGGAGCCCACATGAAAGTTTGGTGAACTAATCTCTCTTGGGGAGTGCGAAGAGCATGCCCAAACCATCTCCATCTACCCCTCACCATGATCTCGCTCATATATGGCACTCGAGTAATATCTCTTTTAGTTTCATTTCTAATCCTGTCCTGCCATTTAACTCCCAATATTCCTCTGAGACTTTGTTCTCACATCTACAAAATCTGTTGGATATTGTTTCCTTTTCATACCACGATTCATGTCCATACAGTACTACCGATCTCACTACACTGATATATAGCCTGATTTTTATTTGTAATTTCAGGCGATTACTATGAGATTCAGGGCCTCTGTAACACGGTTTTTTCGCAATATTTTTTCATCTATGAATTTCATAAATATAACGCTTCTTCAGAATGCACATAATATCTACACATAAATTTTGACTATATTCTGCATTACGTAGGTTGAATAGATTTGGTACTTATAATGTAAAAGTGACGTTTTCTGAAGACGGGCCAACTTACTCAGAGAAAAGGTTTCGAACGCACTCGTTATGTAACTTATGACGGCATTTCTTCCCTCTTTCTCGATCGATGATTGGCTATACGTAACGAAGGCTATACCTCTGCCAACAATGACACAAAGGTTTAAATAAAAGCAAAGCAGTACACCTTTATGAACTCTGAAACCTCTCCACTGATAATTGTCATAATGAACAAACCAACAAAATATGTTAATAAATACAAAAACACTTCGATTATTAGTCTAACTCCCAAAATAAGTTTCCTAAGAAATTACAGTCTACTTTATAGGTCACAATCAGATTGACAGGGTGTAGGGAATAGTTGGTAATTTTCAAAAACGTAGTAGACAAGCTTGATTTGATAACTGCTATATCCAATGACAAGCAATCTTTATTTATTGTCTATCTACCTACCTATTTACTGTAAAAAAAAAAAAAAAAAAAAATAGCTGGTACCGTATATTGGCTTTAAATCTTCACCAATGATTATCGTCAGAATGATGACTTCATGAGGCTCCACCCACTTTGGCCTCGTTATAATTCAGGATAACACTGAAGGCTATCATGGGCATTGTTGGATCAGAAAATTTAAATTCTGGCTATAAAAACTCATTTCTCGAGTAGTTGTAAGAAGTGCTAAATGATCCTCAAGGATCCCAGCAGTTGGCCTGAACGTTTACTACTGTTGCGGCACTCCTGCTACAGTAGTATTACTACGCTAGCACAGATACCCCACCCACATTTATGTATCGTTCCGCCATTCAAAGTCTTTGTCATATTTTTTTTCACTGTGCAATAAGCCATGGATGGCCTCCTCAGAAATCAAGTTTAACATTAGATGATAGGTTATTTCATTAAGCTGACAAATTATGGCAACTGGATAAGTTATTGCCGATGTTGAAGCTAAAGATAAAGTATGGTATCATTCCTTCATTGCATTATCATCTTTACTACTATTTGTTTTGCTACATGTAGTAATTATTTTAAAGGATAAATGAATTATGTTCACTTTACTTCTGAAAATTCCCATTAGATGTACAAATAAAACTCCTAAGACTATTCATGATTTATTTACAAAATGCAGTCATGCCCAAAACATAGCCAACACGGTCGTACGGCCTAAGAAGAAGAAAAAAAAAATTATATCGGATGATCAGTTGGTCAGATGGAGATTTTAGCACGAAAATCTTATTTTAACAAAAATAGATATATAAAGACTGTTTACATACAATCTTTCTCTTTCTCTCTCTCTCTTGGTGGCATTGTGAATAGTTAATGGAAATATTCAAAAGCCTGAATGACATTTTAAGTATTATTCATGTTACGCTAAATACAAATCAGACCATAAACATTGGATTTAAACTAGAAACTGAATAATTACCTATTCAGGCTATAGTAAATATGGCCACGGGCTTTCTCTTGACTGTATAAAGTTGCAAGTAGTAAGACAAATGCAGTTTTGCAACCACGGGGGCAGTTCCCAATCCTGCTAGCCATTCTTGACTGTTATGGGTTTCAGAGCCGATGGAACAAGGTGAATGGGTGTCTGGTGGATGGGCGGGGCAAAATTTTGTCAAAAGGTGTTTACATTGCCTACGTAATGAATGTTTACGACTCTTGGCTCGTTATCACTGGCCATGGCGTCGGCGAGAGCATTTTTACTCTATAAAAATTAAAACTATCGGGTTTAGGTTATTGATAATGCTGACAAAATTTGTGTGTTGGTGTAAAATATACATATGTGAACTTTCAGCTACATCCGATGCTTTGATAAGGAGCAAAGTCCAAAAAACCGTGTTACAGAGGCCCTGAATCTCATAGTAGATTTCCAAATTTTACTTAACCTAGCCAGTGCCTCATTTGTTTTTTCAATCTTTTATTAAACCCAAATTCTAAAGATCCTGTATTAAAGATCATAGTTCCTGAATATTTAAATTATTCCACCTCATTAATCCTTTCTCTTTTCAATGATATTTCATCTTCCATTGCATATTCCGTTTTTCTATTGATCTCGGGCCCAACCTCATATGATATTTCATGCATTCTTTGAATGCAAGCTTTTCAAGTCCTGTGGTGTTCTTCTAATAATGACAGCGTCATCAAAATACTCTAGGTCAGATAATTTCCAGTTACCAATCCAGTCCAATCCTTCTCCGCCATCCCCAACTGTTTTATGCATTACAAAATCCATCAGAAGGATAAAGTGACAACACATTCCCTTGGAGTACTCCACTGTTCAGTGGGAATTCATTTGATAAGACTCCACTAACATTAACTTTGCACTTGCTATGCTCATGCACAGACTTAATCAAATTTATTCGCTTTAAAATATTTCCATTAATATTTCTCCATAAATATTGGCTAAAATCACATTTTGATTATAACGAAATATCTAGCCAAAGAGAATTACGACAAAAAAAATTTTCTGGCGGAATAATATCATCTCTCAGGGAGAATTATTACGCCTAGAAATATTATGTGCATTACACGCTAGACTATGTTTATAGCATTCAATTCAATATAACAACTTGCTTAACTGCATCTCATCTCACTTCAGAAAAATAAAAATGGAAATTACTCGTTTGGTAATAAAATAAAAAAACTTTAAATTACCTTCCTCCAACATCAACTCCAAAACAATCCGCTATTTACATACTTCAATACAATAAGTCTGAATGAAAATAGCAGCACCAACAACAATAAAACTCTCGTTGCCTCCAATATGAAACAACTCATGCATATTTAAATCCTTGATAGTCTCAAGACAATGTTATATTTGCTTCCTCGAGAGGACCCCGCGTCTTCAATAATGGCAAACATAATGAATTCATCTCGAAATCAATCTCCGGATGCTAAGACTTCAAAGTCTTCCTTATGAATATAAAAGACGCAATTAAGGCTTTAATACAAGCCTTGTAAAAGACACAGACACACAGACAGTCTACTGTTTTTATGCAGCATTTACTTAAGGTCTTTGGATGTCAAATGAGGTTTCGATTTACTTGAGTAAATCAAGATTTTAGATTAAAAGGAGATATTGGATGATAACTACTAAAAAAACAAATAAATAATATAAATACAACAACAACAATAACAACAACAATAAATGCAGCCATTTCTACTCCACTGCAGGACAAAGGCCTCAGACATGTCATTAGTCATGTCTGGAGTTTTGCCATTTTCATCATCACTTTGTCCA
>NC_090731.1:162291591-162296591 GCF_036898095.1 Palaemon carinicauda
CACTCCACTCAGAAAGGGATTCATAGCTCAAGGGGTTAAATACTGCACTGTAATTGTTCAGAGGCTACTTTCCTCTTGGTAAGGGTAGAAAAGACTCTCTATAGCTATGGTAAGCAGCTCTTCTAGAAGGACATTCCAAAATCAACATATTGTTCTCTGGTCTTGGATAGTTCCATAGCCTCTGTACTATAGTCTTTCACTGTCTTTGCGTAGAGTTCTCTTGCTTAAGGGTACACTCAGGCATACCGTTCTATCTTGTTTTGTTTTTTTCAAATTTTTATAGTTTATATATAAAATATTTATTTTAATGTTGTTACTGTTCTTAAAATATTTTAATTGTTAATTACGTTTCTTGTAGTTTCCTTATTTCATTTCCTCATTGGGATATTTTCCCTGTTGGAGCCCTCGGGCTCATAGCATTCTCGTATGGAATACAGTTGTAATACATAATCTAGTTCCATATCTCGACCCTCCTCCCTTCACAAGCCATTATCTACGCAAGTACAAGAGGGAAGATATACGCTACGCAAATCAACAGTAATCTAGCTTACTCTAGAGTGGTTGCTAAGAAAGAAAACAACTTGGAATTGTTCTACGTGGACTCTCTTATAAAGGTCCAGTGGGTTTGTTTTTCTTTCGTGAAGTGACCCCTCGCTCATCTATATAGAAGGAAACACCTGGTCCGCACGGCTACTTCCCTTTTCCAGTACTTAGTAGTATCTTTTCGTGCAATGCTATCATAAGGTACGTGCTTTTTTCCTATGAAATACTAACATATACGAACATACAATCTCTCTCTCTCTCTCTCTCTCTCTCTCTCTCTCTCTCTCTCTCTGGAAGGATACGTCTGAGGCCTTTGTTCTGCAGTGGACTAGTAACAGCTACTGCTGCTGCTTCTGATGATTATATATATATATATATATATATATATATATATATATATATATATATATATATATATATATATATATATATATATATATATATATATATACACACACATATATATATATATATATATATATATATATATATATATGTATATATATAATTTATATATATATATATATATATATATATATATATATATATATCATCATCATCATCATCATCAACAGCAGCAGCCGTTACTAGTCCGCTCCAGAGCAAAGGCCTCAGACGTGTCCTTCCACTTACGTCTGTTCATGGTCTTTCTGTGCCAGTCCATGCTCGCAAATTTTCTTATTTCGTCAATCCATCATCTTCTCTTCCTTCCCCCTGCTTCTTTTAAAATCTCTATGGACTCATTTTGTTATTCTTAATGCCCATCGATTGTCTATCATTCTCATTACATGTCCTGACCATGTCCCTTTCTTATTCTTACAAGTTGTTAGAAAGTCCTCTATTTTAGTTTGCTCACGTACTAATGTTGCTTATTTTTTTCTCTTATTGATATTCCCATCATTATTCTTGCCACAGCTCTTTGAATTGTAACTAGCTTATGCTCTTAGGCTTTGCTAAGGCTTTATTTCATTATTTAGTAGCATTTTCTCGTGCAAAGCTATCATATAGTACGTATTATTCCAAATAACATACTAACGTACAACCTCTCCCTCTCTCTCTCTCTCTCTCTCTCTCTCTCTCTCTCTCTCTCTCTCTCTCTCTCTCTCTCTCTCATTCATATATATATATACACATATATATGTATATATATATAATATATATATATATATATATATATATATATATATATATATATATATATATATATATATATATATATCATCTCATATGCCTATTGACGTAAAGGTTCTGTAAGATTCCGCCAGTCGTCTCTATCCAGAGCTTTTAAATTCAATACTTCTCCTTTCATCATCAAATCCACGCACACATACACACATATATATACATATACATGTACGTTTGTATATATATACATACCTGAAAAATACCTTCAAACATTCCCGTATCCCTTCCATTTTATGCATACAGAAACAAGAGCATGCATACATACATATGTAAACATTACATCTGTGAAGGAAAACACGTAAGCCGAGGGGGGGGGGGCAAAAAAGTAAATAAAGAAGCCCGCAGAGAAAATAAAAACAAGAGTCGGACAGATATTTACAAGTATTGGGCTGGTTCTGATATAAATGACAGGAAGTCGATGGCTGTCGACTTTTATGAAAACTAAAGACCACTCGTTACTTTTTCCGCTGGAATAAACTCCAGACTCCTTTCCTGAATGAAGATTTGTTTTTGTTTTTTTCCTGTGATTCATTTCTGCCTTTGGAGAAATAATTATTAAAATTATTACTGTTATTGAAGTGACTAAAATTACCGAAATTATTAAAATTAATCAACATTATTAAAAATATTCTTATTATTATTAAAATCATTATTAATGGATTTATTAAAATTATTGATATCTTTAAAATAATAAATTACAAAAACATTTATGCGTATTAAACATATTTAAGATATTGCCCAGTATTTCATTGCAGTGACTTTATCAAAATAAATATTTCTTTCGCACTGGCTGTTCATTTATGACTTAATAAAAACGAATTTTCTAGTAATACCCCCGAATTTTTTAACCTATTACCATTAATTTAACATTTGCTGCCATTCAATTGTTCATCGCGCATATTACTACACATTACAACCATTTGGTTAAATTCAGTAATTTCCTTAATCATTTTGTGTGTTCTTTGGTAACTCTTTTGAGAATTGTTAACAAAGGCTATAGCTACTGCTTTTCAATTGTTCAGTGGCTACTTTCCACTTAGTAAGAGTAGAAGAGACTCTTTAGCTATGGTAAGCAGGTCTTCTAGAAGGACACTCCAAAATCAAAACATTGTTCTCTAGTTTCGGTAGTGCCCTAGCCTCTGTAGTTTGGTCTTCCACTGTCCTGGGGTCGAGTTCTCTTGCTTGAGGGTACACTCAGGCACACACCTCTATCGTATTTAAGGTTATTATTGTTCTTAAACTTCTTTTGTAGTTGGAGCCCATGGACTTATAGCATCTTGCTTTTGTAACTACCGTTGTAGCTTAGCAAGTAATAATAATAACAGGTTATAATTTCTAACGGCTTTCACTTCCTCTATCACTGCTAGCTTTTCCTTCTGCTCCTACTCATGTCTGTTCTAAATGTGCTGGATAAAGATGTTTTTTTTATAAACATGTGAATCCTATTCAGCATTAGTGGATATAAAATATCGTAAACATTTCTCCGCTGAAAAATATTTCAGGTCATTTCCAAATAAAGTCCTAAATTTATGTAAATGCAGTTTCCCTAATCTCTTCCGGTTTGCTCAAGTTATAGCTCAGGAAGCATCTTAGCTGAGGAAAGTCATCCGGCCAGCAGTGCATTCAGAATTTTAATTTTGAAAATACACCGGTCTCTGGGATGGGCTGCTTCCCTTTCATTTTCTAATGGTAGTTCCTGCACTTGACCCTACTTCAGGAAATAGACATTAGTTCAAATTAAGGCAAATTTGTGGTTGCTCTAATCAAGACCTTGGCTCTAATCCTTGAGGCTACGATCGTATTATATAAAATGGTTTTCTCTTCATGAAAATATATAATTTCGTAGTTTCCAACAGAAAATAAATAAATCTGAAAAAATCACATCGTTTAGTTTCTCATAACAATCATCATCATCATCTTCTCCTAGGCCTACTAACGCAAAGGGTCTATCATAAAAAATAAGTAAATATAAAAAAAAAATTAAAAAAAAATCAGTGAACCTTAAATATATCTGAAAAAATCACATCGTTTAGTTTCTCATAACAATTATCATCATTATCTCCTACTAGGCCTACTAACGCAAAGGGTCTCTATCATAATAAATAAGTAAATATCATAAAAAAAAGAAAAAAAAATCAGTGAACCTTGGATAAATCTGAAAAAATCACATCTTTTAGTTTCTCATAACAATCATCATCATCATCATCATAATCATCTCCTACTAGCCCTACTAACGCAAGGGGTCTCTATCATAATAAATAAGTGAATATCATAAAGAAAAAAATATCAGTGAACCTTCCAAGTGGGACTTAATTTCAAATCTGGCTGAGGTTTAGTCATCTTTTCTCCCATAGAAAAGAGTATTTGCAACACACCTTGCTTTATATCATTTCATTGAATCTCCGTTCCCATTTTCTTCCTTTCCTTCTTGCTGTCCAACCCCAAGACGGAATAAAATAATTTCTCTCAAACCTGGTCAAATGGTGATATCTGGCATCTCCCTGATCAAATCTTGTAAAACAACTGAAAATACCACCTCAGAAAAATACTGTATATTTAATTTTTCATAAGTATTCGATACGTTTATTTTTGCAAATATATTTTAATTAATCAAATTGATTGATCTGTTTTATAGTTTATATATGACTGACCTAGTTTTACGTTGTTACTGAGCTTAAAATGTTTCATATATAGTATTTTGTTCGTCTCTTGTGGACGGAAGTCCAAGGGAGGACTGAAGAACCTTGTCCATAAGGAAGAGCTGAGTGACCAAACAGCTGCTATGTAGGAGCCCTTATTTCTTTTCCTTACTGGGCTGGTTTCTCTATTGGAGCTCTTGGGCTTCTGCTACTCTGCTTTCCGTCTTGGTTTAACTTCTCATAATTTTACATCATAGTGCTACTACTGGACTTAAAGTTGCGCAAGCACTGAGCCGCTGTATATAGCCTAGATTCATAAAACTAACTTAAGTCATATTTTCTCAAGCACTTTCATCCCTTTTCGTATTACTAAAGCTTTCAAACCTTTAGTGCTCATTAGCAAAATATCTTCTTAGTAGTTTCTTCATTTTCTGAACGTAAGATTGATCGATTGGTTAATTGCGTTTTCACTTTCCTATCTGTGTTTGGTTTTCTTCGTCTCTCCATCCGCCATCTTCAAATGCAGAATATATGAAGTAATAAGCCAATATAACTTTCGTTTTCTTGATATCGCCAGGACTAACTTGATACCAGTTCAACCGTATGTGGTAACGTCCCTAACTGGTGATCGCC
>NC_090731.1:162301591-162311591 GCF_036898095.1 Palaemon carinicauda
TTTTTTAAAGGATTAACTTGTATCAGGTGACAGTATGATTAAACTAATCAATTATATATATATATATATATATATATATATATATATATATATATATATATATATATATATATATATATATATACATAGATAATTATTTTTTTTTTTTACAAAATGTGGAATACAAAAGACTGCGAACATCTACTGTAGTATCATCAGCCTACTTCATCAGTACATCAATACATTGTATTTTCTATCCTTGTATTTTAAATCTGTATTATAGTAGTTGAATCAGTAGAACTTCAAAAGTTCAAACTCGCAGCAAATGTTTTCATGTTGAACAGGCTTACATAAGTCTTTTTTTATAGTTTATATATCAAATATCTGTTTTAATGTTGTTAATGTTTTTAAAATACTTTATTTTAATTTTCATTACTTCTTATATCGTTTTTTCATTTCCTTATTTACTTTCCTCACTGGGCTATTTTTCTCTGTTAGAGCCCTTGGGCTTATCGCATCTTGCTTTTCCAGCTAGGGTTGTAACTTAGCTAGTAGTAATAATTATAATTATAATTAATACCGTTGCAATTAGTACTGCCAAAGATATTCCTGGTACTAGGACTATGTCACCCTTGCTCATTTTTCTCGTTATTTATCATCTGATTTTTAACAGTACATTCATTTCGAATATCGTCACCCTCATAAACTAACTGCCTAAGTCATTTTCTCCACTTGTTGGGATATCAAAAAGAAACCTTCTCATTTCCTAATTCTTTAAATCATTGTCTTCAGCTTCAATTCACAAATTCTTAACAGAAGAATTTGTGAATTAGAATTTATTAATTGAAGCTCAATACAATGATATAAAGAATTAGGGAATGAGAAGGTTTTTTTTATTTCCCAACAAGTGGAGAAAATGACTTAGGCAGTTAGTTTATGAGGGTGACGATATGCGGGTTTTCTTCATACATGATTTTCCTATAATTCATGAAAATTTTCCGATACATATAGCATTTGTAAGGGGGTAGTGACATCAGTGTACGTCAAGCGGTGCACTGTATGCAATATATAAATTATACCTTGTATGTCCGTGAAGCGTCTTTTGGCAGCCATTCAAACTCAATATTTAGGCTTCGACTAAACCAGGGGTTCTAAACCTATTTCTTCTTCTGTATTATTATTATTATTACTATTATTATTATTATTATTATTATTAATCTTTGGTAAGCTACAACCCCAATTGGAAAAGCAGGATGCTACAAGCCCATGGGCCCCAACATGGAAAACAGCCCAATAAGGAAAGGAAAGAAGGAAAAAGTAAATATTTCAAGAACAGCAACAACACCAAAACAAATACTTCCTGTATAAACTATAAAAACTTTAACAAAACAAGAGGAAGAAAAATCCGATAGAAAAATGTGCTCGAGTGTATCCTCAAGCAAGTGAACTCTAACCCAATACAGTGGAAGACCATGGTACAGAGGCTATGACACTACCCAAGACTCGAGAACAATGGTTTGATTTTGGAGTGTACTTCTCCTGGAAGAGCTGCTTACCATAGCTAAAGAGTCTCATCTACCCTTACCAAGAGGGAAGTAGCCACTGAACAATTACAGTGCAGTAGTTAACCCCTTGGGTGAAGAAGAATTGTTTGGTAATCTCAGTGTTGTCAGGTGTAGGAGGACAGAGGAGAATCTGTAAAGAATAGGCCAGACTATTCGGTGTATGTGTAGGCAAAATGAAAGTGCACCGTAACCAGAGAGAAGGATCTAATGTAGTACTGTCTGGCTAGTCAAAGGACCCCATAACTCTCTAGCCGTAGTAGCTCAACGGGTGGCTGGTGCCCTGGCCATCCTACAACTCTTGGGCATGTTAATAGATTCCAGTATCCCCTAAAATTGAGGCTGAAAAAAGAAACAATGGAATTGATATCATATATCATCATTTAATCACATTGCAGATTACTTCATGTACTGCGCAGTACTGGCTATACTCTCTGATTCAATACACCCCATGAAGAGTACAATTGTACATGTACACAGGTTGGGCGCCCCTGGACTAGACCTATGCTCCCTGTACTATAGTCAATTTCTTTTAGCGAGGCATATTTGCACCGACTCGCAGCGGTGCCCTTTTAGCTCGGAAAAATTTCCTGATCGCTGAATGGTTGGACAAGAAAATTCTAACCAATCAGCGACCATGAAACTTTTCCGAGCTAAAAGGGCACTGTTGCGAGTCGGTGCAAATCTGCCTCGCTAAAAGAAATGGACCATAGGATCAACAATAGATATCAGCATCTTTCGACAAAAAGTCAACAATGTTTATATATATATATATATATATATATATATATATATATATATATATATATATATATATATATATATATATATATATATATATATATAAACTTTACTTCATGCTATAACTCCGCTGTTTTCCGCCATTCGCAGATGGGCGCTGAATGACCTTTTCCAGGTTCGAGTGCTGGGCCTTATGGCTCAATATCAGAGATCCATCTATTCAATCTATATCAATTATCGTTTCTCGTTTCTCTCCTCTAAATCCCTTTCATTGTTTGTCCTCTTTTGTCTTCTTTAAATCCCTTTCAATCCCTAAAACGGCAACTGGTTCCATTCATATGGAAGTACATACACACATTTTATCAAATTAATGGTATTACACACCTACAGCATTGGTGTTTATTTTAACCTGTTCTTCAATATAAAATCATTCGCTGTTTGGACAAAATGACTAAAAGCTGCAAGAAAAAATTTCCAATATCAAACATACATACATACATACATACATATACCAAGGCACTTCCCCCAATTTTGGGGGTAGCCGACATCAACAAAGAAACAAAAACAAAAAGGGGACCTCTACTCTCTACGTTCCTCCCAGCCTAACAAGGGACTCAACCGAGTTCAGCTGGTACTGCAAGGGGTGCCACAGCCCACCCTCCCACATTATCCACCACAGATGAAGCTTCATAATGCTGAATCCCCTACTGCTGCTACCTCCGCGGTCATCTAAGGCATCGGAGGCAGCAGCAGAGCCTACCGGAACTGCGTCACAATCGCTCGCCATTCATTCCTATTTCTAGAACGCTCTCTTGCCTCGCTCACATCTATCCTCCTATCACCCAGAGCTTCCTTCACTCCATCCATCCACCCAAACCTTGGCCTTCCTCTCGTACTTCTCCCATCAACTCTTGCATTCATCACCTTCTTTAGCAGACAGCCATTTTCCATTCTCTCAACATGGCCAAACCACCTCAACACATTCATATCCACTCTAGCTGCTAACTCACTTCTTACACCCGTTCTCACCCTCACCACTTCGTTCCTAACCCTATCTACTCGAGATACACCAGCCATAATCCTTAGACACTTCATCTCAAACACATTCAATTTCTGTCTCTCCATCACATAGTATTACAAAATATCAGGATTTCGAGAACCGAACCTATAACATTAAGTAAACTCGACCAAGACAACTCAGTAAATCTTCTTAAGGTTATGAGACCCGGTTAGCAATTGCATTAAAGCAGACGATAATTCAATTTCAGTAAAATGTTGTGGCGGCCTATGTGGTAACGTTCCTGACTGGTAAACACCAGACTGGGGCTCGAGTCCCGCTAAAACTTGTTATTCTTTGGTCGCTACAACCTCAGCATCTTTGTGAGCTACCTCAGCATCTTTGTGAGCTACCTCAGCATCTTTGTGAGCTAAGGATGGGGGCTTTGGGGGAGCCTATAGGTCTATTTGCTGAGTCATCAGCAGCCACTGCCTGCCCCTCCTTGGTCCTAGACTGTGTGGAGGGGCTTGGGCACTGATCATATGTATATATGGTCAGTCTCTAGGGCATTGTCCTGGTTGATAGGACAATGTCACTGTCCCTTGCCTTTGCCATTCATGAGCGGCCTTTAAACGTTTAAAATCCAGTATCTTAGAGGAGTTACAAATGTACTCTGAACACCGTAAGTTTCGGAAAACTATAAATGCTCGGAAACTTTACATTGTAATTCTTATCTCGTTTATTATTCTATCTTGAATTTATGAAATGACAGTTTGCAGTAAATGAATACTCGGTAAAGTCTTTTCATGAATAAAGATGCAGTTAAGGCCGGGAGCACACTAGCGACTCTGTGGCGCCACAAAGCCACAGCATCGTGTGGCGGGGATGTGGTCTCCCATAGGTTTCCATTGTTTTCAAGTTTTGCCGCGCAAACTAGCGACTGTGGCAAGCGACTGTGGCTCTCTGTCGCTCATCCCTGCCACAGGCGTGGCGTGGCTTTGAAAACAATGGAAACCTATGGGAGACCACATCCCCGCCACACGATGCTGTGGCTTTGTGGCGCCACAGAGTCGCTAGTGTGCTCCAGGCCTAAGAGTTCAAAAAGTTTCTGAATTTATCTATTTCAAGTTTAAGACGTGATATATTTTTCCCAATAATTTTAAGCATTTGACACATTATGGTATTTTCTAAAAGCAAAAGAGCAAACTATTTTTACAGGGATTTTTTTTTCTTATCAGTGGCGTTGCTTGGCAAATTTTCGACTTATTTTTTATTGATACTTTTTTATTTTAATTCACATATTCAAAATTATTTCATAAAGCATTTTTACAAACAAAAAAAATTGAGGTAAACGTTTATCGGATTATTATTTGACGCCTTGAAAGAATATAATTGATTTTAGATTTAACTAATACTTATTCCTTTAACACACACAGAAAAAAAATTATATATATATATATATATATATATATATATATATATATATATATATATATATATATATATATATATATATATATATATATAATATATTTGAATGAAAAAATTCCCTCTCTAAGGTAACCTGTTCGTACAAACCATGCTTTATTTATACACTGTATAAAAATATTTCATATTAGAATTCTACGATTCTTTCATTGACAATATTTTTGTAAATTCATCATCTCCTCCTACGCCTATTGACGCAAAGGGCCTCGGTCAGATTTGCGGAAGGATCATTTTGTATATTAGGTTTTCATTGATTATTTTGGATCTCTGGCTTTTATTTCCTCTTCCTATGTGCAGGTAACGTTACGAACAAATATTTCTTTACGGGTCAAAATCATATTCAAGCTGAACTTACAATTCCGCTTTTAAGTTTATTCGAAAATATTTACCTGAACAATAAAGTTCAATAAACTTTCAACTGGGCTCCAAAAGGCCCTATTATTATTATTATTATTATTATTATTATTATTATTATTATTACTTGCTAAGCTACAACCCTAGTTGAAAATGCAGAATGCTATAAACCCAGGGGCTCCAACAGGGAAAATAGCTCAGTGAGGAAAAGAAACAAAGAAAAATAGAATATTTTAAGAAGAACAACAACATTAAAATAAATATCTCCTATGTAAACTATAAAAACTTTAACAAAACAAGAGAAAGAGAACTCAAACCCAAGAGAGTGGTACACCATGGTACAGAGGCTATGGCACTACCCAAGATTAGAGAACAATGGTTTGATTTTGGAGAGTCCTTCTACTAGAAGAGTTGCTTACCATAGCTGAAGAGTCTCTTCTACCCTTACAATGAGGAAAGTGGCCGCTGAACAATTACATGGCAGTAAGAAGAATTGTTTGGTAATCTCAGTGTTATCAGGTGAATGAGGACAGAGGAGAATATGTTAAGAATAGGCCAGACTATTCGGTGTGTGTGTGTGTGCGTGAGTAGGCAAAGGAAAAATGAACCGTAACCAGAGAGAGGGATCCTATGTACTACTGTCTTGGCAGTCAAAAGACCCCGTAACTCTCTAGCGGTAGTATCTCAACGGGTGGCTGGTGCCCTGGTCAACTTACTACGAAGATAGAGACGACTGGCGAAATCTGAGGCTTTTTGGGTCAATAGGCGTAGGAGGAGATGATGATGAGCAACAAAGACCCCGAAATCAATAAATACAAGGTACATCCTTGAAAAAATGAATTCAATAAATAATGAACACCAAAAATATCTGGCTAATTGACGAGATCATACTAAACCTCTATTATACTTAAAACCACAAATGTCAACAACACATCTCTTTTTTCCATACTGGAAGCTCTCTCTCTCTCTCTCTCTCTCTCTCTCTCTCTCTCTCTCTCTCTCTCTCTCTCTCTCTCCTCTCTTCTATCCAAAAGAGACTTGTTTGTGTTCGACCGCTTTGAATTAACAGATACCGTTTCAATAAAATGAGCTTAGTTTTACCAGAAGCCTTTTCTGTGAAACGGATACCAGTCATGCAAGGTGGGGGCAAAAACAGATAAAGGAAGAATGGTATCAATCAGGTTCATTGTCAATTAACAGATCCGTCTCTTTGTAAGAGAAGTGAACAGGAGAAGAGAGAGAGGGAGTTTTAAAAGCAATTTATGATGAGAATTTTATCTGAGTAATGGTGATATAAAAACCACCAACCACTCCGCTAAAGCAACCATTCTGGAATGTTGCAAAACAAGCTTGTATATGTCAAGAGAGAGAGAGAGAGAGAGAGAGAGAGAGAGAGAGAGAGAGAGAGAGAGAGAGAGAGAGAGCTCTCCTCGTCAACAGGAGGGTTGTCTTCCAATCGTGTTATTGGAACCAGATTATCCCTAATTGGATGTTGCCTTCAATATTCTGTTATCCTTGTTCATCAGGGAAGTTTAATTGGTCCGTGGGGGTGGCAGAAGCGATCTTTTTCGTTCCCAGGATCCAAATCGCATTAATGACACAACATCGGGTTACCAAGACTCTACAGGGATACGGAAAATACAATTAAGACTTGAAAGCATCTCGCACCTAATGCGATTACGATGAACTCATTCAGATATATATATATGTATAACGGGAGTCACCCTAAACGCGTTCGTATGACTTTGTATGAGTAAAACCCTCATAGTTGGAGGATCATAACGGGAGAGGTTGAGCTATCCGTCCTAATCACCCATCCTAACCACTTCTCTGTATTCCGAGAATATAAGGGAATTTAGATGATTGGCCTGGAAAATAATAATTTCGTAGAGGGGAGCTGGTGAAGGATCTTTCATCGAAACCATTCTAGTTTAAGTATCGTGTCGGGGGGGGGGGGGGGGGGGAGAGGGGGAAGGGGGGGGGGGGGGGTTGTAAGAGGAATGTCTCTGAAATAGTGTTGCAGTCTTTGGTGTCTATTATAATTATATATTCAACTATTTTAAGATACAAAAAATAAATATCAAAACCATTAAAGTAGAGGAATATGTGGAGGAGACTAAAAAAATCTAGGATGGGGTCACGAAGTCATCAGGGAGGAGGAAAATTATAAAGAAATTATTATATTATGAACTTAAAAAAGGAGAATTCTCCCCAAGAAAATAAAACCATGAGATAGTTTGATATGCAATTTTTTTAATGTCTCTAAAATAGCGTTGCAGTCTTTGGTGTCTATTATAAATTATATATTTAACTCTTTTATGATAAAAAAAAGGAAACATTAAAGGCATTAAAGTAGAAGAATACGTGAAGGAGACTCAAAAATCTAGGATGGGGTAACGAAGTCAGCAACGAAAATCCAGGAGGACGACAAAGTAAAAAAGAATTTGTTAGATTAAAAAAAAAAAAAAACAATTTCTAGAATGTCTCTGAAATAGCGTTGCAGTCTTTGGTGTTTATCATAATTATACATTTTACTCTTTTAAGACAAAAAAAAAAAAATCGTTAAAGTAGAGGAATATATGAAGGAGGCTTAATAAACTAGGATGGAGTCACGAAGTCACCAGGGAGTACTGTATAAATGAAAACCTAGGTGGATAAAAAAAAGTAAAAATAAATTAGATAATGAACTTGAAAATAGAATTCCTCCCCACCCCCCAAAAAAAAATCAAGAGATAGTTTAATTTGCAATTTTTCGGCAAAAGATTTCCTGGTGTTTTGCTTTACAAAAAGAATGGTCATTCTAATCTAGGATAAATCGCGTGATAAATGTGAATTTGGTAAAGTTTTACGCTGGAAATTTCAGAGTAAACTTAAGTATATAATTTAATGATAAAAAAGGCCAGGCAATGGCTGCTGTTGGCTCAGCAGGTAGACCTATACTGTAGGTTCCCCCAAATCCCCATCCTTAGCTCAAAAGGATGGTAAGGTTGCAGAAATTAAAAGAACTAACGAATTTGAACGGGATTCGAACCCCAGTCTGACGATCTCCAGTTAGGGACGTCACCAAAAAGTAAGTATACGCTGTTACATTATGTAAAAAAAAAAAAAAAAAAAAAAAAAGGGGGGGGGGTTAGTTTGATTTGCATTTTTTACGGCAATATATATCCTGGTATTATACGAAAGGAAAATTATAGTAATCTAGGATAGACCGAGTGAAAAATGTGAGTCTTGAAGAGTTTTACATGGGAAATTTTGGAGTAAATTAAAGCAGATAATTTATTGATGAAAAAGTTATAACTTAGGTAAGCAAATTAAAGGTTTAAAGATTTTAAAGGCCGCTCATGAATGGAAGAGGCAAGGGACAGTGACATTTCCCTAGCAAGCAGGACAATATCCTAGAGAATGACCATATATACATATGATCAGCAGCCGAGCCCCTTCTCCATCCAAGCTAGTACCAGAGAGGACCAGGCAATGGCTGCTAATGACTCAGCAGGTAGACCTATAGGTTCCCCCAAATCCCCCATCCTTAGCTCACGAGAATGGTAAAGTTGTAGACTCTAAATGAACTAACGAGTTTGAGGGGGACTAGAGCCCCAGTCTGGCGATCACCGGGTAGAGACGTTACCAGAAAAAATAATTATCAGTTTTGCATTTGCTTCTTTTATGACACTTGCCAAAATAAACACGAAAATATTAGCAAAAAAATAAACGTGAAGTTCGATGATTAACAACTGACCCAGGTATTTTATTTCCTCTGAAAATCTTAAAAGAAGTCCCCAGGTACCATTATTATTTCATACAAAGAAAGAACAATACAAGGCAAGAAAGAGACTACTTGAATTAGTCTCTCTCTCTCTCTCTCTCTCTCTCTCTCTCTCTCTCCTGAAAAAAGCAAATAATTCCCCGCCCATTCAGGTCATCCTGCTCGCTGACGATAAGAGTATTAAGATGTCTTATCCCCCCCCCCCCCCCCCTTCCACTCTCATCTTCAGTCGAGTCCTTTTCTCGGGAAAAATTCCATCTCAGTTATCCAATCAGACATAATAATTACCCCCTAAAAAGAAGGATACTCAATTTCATTCTATTTTTCCCTCCGACGTGATTAGCTGTAGTTGAGATGGATGAAAATCTAGGGAAAAATACTAGATTTTCATCCATCTAAGATAATCTAATATGACCCATCAGAAAACAAAAGTTGTTTTCCTGAAAGTTTTAGGCATTATTTCGCTCGTCTGAAGTTGGGGTCTACTTAGATTGATATCTAATATTATCAAAAAGCGCAATTAATACACTGTTTTACAATGAAACAAATCTAAGAAATGTTATGTATTCATGAGATATATTTAATTATTAAGAATTAGAAAACAACAGATTTCGCTGAAACAAATCATAGAAACATTATATAATCATGGGATAAATTGAATAATTATGAATTACAAATAAGGATTTTAAATTTATGTAAAATGGATATTAATAAATCATAAACTAAAATTTTGCTATTTAAATGAAAAAAAAAAAAAACTGAAAATAAGAATATTTTTTCTCTTTACAAGAATGAATACAAAGGAGAGAAATCTGGAAAATATATTATTCAAGTACAAAAAGAATCATTACAAAATTAAATAAAGAATTAAATTTCTCTCTCTATATAAAAATGAATGTCAAGCAGAGAATTCAAGGAGATGTACTATTCGAGTTCAAAAAATCGTCACAGCATTAAAGAGAGAATTCATGATAAAAGTCATGTCGCAGAAAAAAAAATATCCATTACTTGTTTGAAAGCGAATTTACGATTTAGAAAAAAATACTCTACACTTTTAAGCACTATAACAACACAAAAGAAAAATTCGCTGACATTTAAAAAGTAACTTTCAAA
>NC_090731.1:162316591-162326591 GCF_036898095.1 Palaemon carinicauda
GCACACGCACATCCCTATCACTAAGGTATGACAACCCCCCCTCTCCTACCCGAGAGACGGGGAGACCTCAGCGTGATCGGAAAAAAATATATATTCATATATTTATATATAACCAGAGACTTGCTCTTTACAATGACCTTAGATGTCAGGATGCCGATAACTCATAATCAATCAATCAATCAATTTCATTATATAGGGGAGGTGTGTGTGTGTGTGTGTGTGTGTGTGTACTTTCGGATACAACATTAGCAGATTATCACCTAATGCACCAATGATCGTTTTAAAAGCCATTTCCTTCAGAAATGAGGTTAAAATCCAAAAATGACAACCCACATATATAAAGTGATTTGCAAGTCCCATCGGTATCAATAATGGAATAACCAAATTTTCCCTCGAAACCGTCATAGACAGCTTTATAACGAGTGACAATATCCGCGCTCATTTCGCACACGGCTTTCCATCGACGACTCAGTCGAGCTGAACGACCTGCTGAACGACCGACCGCTTAACGTCCTACAGCCTTTCAGCACCCACAATGCAACTGGAACAATAACCTCTCACTGCACCTCAGCCAACAGAACAATGTTCTCATCTGAACGTTTATTTGAGCGTTAAAAGCCTATACGCCGTCCGCAGTCGGTTTCGATATCCACAGCCATAAATGTCCTCTTATATTCAACGCAAGTCCGATGCTTCCAACATGTGACATGCACAGCGCCAGGAAGCCTGGAAATAGCAGGCAAAAATTTCCATTTACTTTTCGGAGTCCCGGAGCATGAGGGTCTATTTTCGACTGAAGACTGTTACATGGATGGATGTTAATAATGGACTCGTTTAAAAGATAGCGGTTGCACTTATGCAATTATTATTATTATTATTATTATTATTATTATTAATATTATTATTAAAGTACAACCCTAGTTGTTCATACTATGTTATTATTTTCATGAAATGCTAAACATTCTGTTCATGCTACGTTACTATTTCCATGAAGTGCTACACATTCTGTTCATGCTACGTTACTATTTCCATGAAGTGCTACACATTCTGTTCATGCTACGTTACTATTTCCATGAAGTGCTACACATTCTGTTCATGCTACGTTACTATTTCCATGAAGTGCTACACATTCTGTTCATGCTACGTTACTATTTCCATGAAATGCTACACATTCTGTTCATACTACGCTATCATTTCCATGAAATGCTACACATTCTGTTCATACTACGCTATCATTTCCATGAAATGCTACACATTCTGTTCATACTACGCTATCATTTTCATGAAATGCTACACATTCTGTTCATACTACGTTATTATTTTCACGAAATGCTACACATTCTGTTCATACAATGTAATTATTTTCATGAAATGCTTAACATTCTGTTCATAATATGTTATTATTTTCATGAAATGCTAAACATTCTGTTCATAATATGTTATTATTTTCATGAAATGCTAAACATTCTGTTCATACTACGTTATTATTTTCATGAAATGCTAAACATTCTGTTCATACTACGTTATTATTTTCATGAAATCCTAAACATTCAGTTCACGCAATGTTTAAAATTCATTATCAATCAGCATGTCCATCTCGGGATGTTGAATTTACATTTGTTGAGCGTTGGCGCTGAACAAATAAACAATCATCTGACCGGTCAATTGAACAAACAACCAAATGCACTTTTCTAAATCAAGAAAACTCCCATCAGGCACAAACACACACACACCCCATAAAAGTTGGTGGGTGTTAAGGGCTTAGACATAATTGAATTGATATTATTATTATTATTATCATTATTATTATTATTATTATTACTTGATAAGCTACAACCCTAGTTACAAAAGCTGCAAGCTATAAGGCCCCCAATTAAAAGTTGGTGGCTGTTTATTGACTGATTAAGACATAATTGAATTGATATTATTATTATTATTATTATTATTATTATTATTATTATTATTATTATTATTACTAGATAAGCTACACCCCTAGTTAGAAAAGCTGGAAGCAAATTAAAAGTGGGTGGCTGTTTATTAACTGATTAGACATAATTGAATTGATGTTATTATCATTATCATTATTATTATCATTATTATTATTATTATTATTGTTATTATCATAATTATTATTATTATTACTATTATTATTATATGATAAGCTACAACCCAGTTGGAAAAGTTGGATGCTATAAGCCTATTATTATTATTATTATTATTATTACTCGATAAACTACAACCCTAGTTGGAAAAGCTGGATGCTATAAGCCTATTATTATTATTATTACTCGATAAACTACAACCCAGTTGGAAAAGTTGGATGCTATAAGCCTATTATTATTATTATTACTCGATAAACTACAACCTAAGTTGGAAAAGCTGGATGCTACAGGCCCAAGGGCTCTTTGAATAATAATAGTTCTAAGCAGCAGCAAAAACCAGAAGCAGGAAGAATTCACTCTGCCTAGGGAAGAAGGACCAAGAGGAAATTCTTTTTACGGTCTTGCCAGGGTCAGGATTAGAACCTATGCCTAAAAGGCGAAACAAAACTGACATAGATCTACTATACTCGGATATGCTTGCCACGTTAGAAGCACTTATAAAAACGAATTTCCTCTGGTCTCTGTAATCCAAAGCAAATGTGAGAGAGAGAGAGAGAGAGAGAGAGAGAGAGAGAGAGAGAGAGAGAGAAATTCTATGCCAACTGATCATGATTTGAATTATTATTATCGTTATTTCCATCCCATCATTGTCAAATTATTGTATTATTATTATTATTATTATCATTACTATCCAAGCTACAACCCTAGTTGGAAAAGCAAGATGCTATAAGCCCAAGGGCCCCAATAGGGAAAAATAGCCCAGTGAGGAAAGGAAATAATATCATTTTTGTCATTGCTCCCTAAAACGATCTTGCCTGTGTTTGAGAAGTCAAAGGACCAACCTGCCTTTACCCCCCCCCCCCTATACTATTCTAATCATATTGGGAATTGTACGTATTCTCCTGTATTACTGGGAACGTCTCTCTCTCTCTCTCTCTCTCTCTCTCTCTCTCTCTCTCTCTCCTCTCTCTCGTCAAAATTCCAAGATTCGATTTTCGACTGGGATTGGATTCTGCTATAACTATCTATAGTCAATTTATTTTAGCGAGGCATATTTGCACCGACTCACAGCGGTGCTCTTTTAGCTCGGAAAAGTTTCCTGGTCGCTGATTGGTTGGACGAGATAATTCTAACCAATCAGCGATCAGGAAACTTTTCTGAGCTAAAAGGGCACCGCTACGAGTCGGTGCAAATATGCCTCGATAAAAGAAATGGACTGTAGTATTTATCGACTGATGCGAACTGCAGCCGAGGGGGCTAAAGGCGTCGAACTAGCAATTTCACTTCAAGAAGACTCGTTAATTAAAGACCTGGAGACTAAAGTCCTCTTGAGATGATTTTTTTTTTTTTCAAGGCATAGAGATTTACCAGCCCAATCAGTCAAACTTGACTCCTAGAGAGGTAACCCGAATAAATTCGATATTTATTACTTCTCTTGTAGCTTATCTATTTCCTTATTTCCTTTCCTCACTGGGCTATTTTTCCCTGTTGGAGCCCTTGGGCTTATAGCATCTTGCTTTTCCAATTAGGGTTGTAGTTTAGCAAGTAATAATAATTAAAATAATAATAATAATAATAGAGAGAGAGAGAGAGAGATTGATTGATTTAAAGTTTTCAGGCATCCTGACATCTGAGGTCATTGAGAGAGAGAGAGAGAGAGAGAGAGAGAGAGAGAGAGAGAGAGAGAGAGTCTAAATAATGATAATAATAATACATGTCAAATATAATTGATACAAAATTAATTAGGAGATCAAAACCTATGGTAAAAAAATATAAAAATTTCATCTATTAAACCTCTTTCATAAAACATTAAAATCTTAAAAATAGAAAAACACTCAGAATTTGATAGTCAGATAAAGTTTTCTGATCAAACCATAAATCTCTTTGTCTTTGAAAACAGAACATTCGCAAAATATATATTGTTTAATTAAACATTGTAGCACCAAATGCTTCCGAGGATCGTTTCGTGACGAGTGCACATTAAAAATCCTGAGCAGAAAAAATTATTACATAGTGACATCTACAAATGCACTTACATTATAAACCAGTGTTTCCCAACCTGGGGAAAATTTCCCCCTGGGGGGAAATGTGAAGCTTCCAGGGGGGAAATAATTACACTACCTACTAACTAAAACAAGCGAAAAATGTCCACATAGTAGGTGCGGCAATTTGTTGTTAGCCAATCAATTGTGATATGATCATATCAGTTCTCTAAGACAAGATATTCAAGGGGAGAATTGGAGTGTCATGCCCATTTCTGAGGCAGGCGAGTGGGCATGAGGGCTGGGCGGGGCATGAAGGGGGAAATCTGGACGGTTGAACTGGGTGCAGGGGGGAAATGACAGGAAAAAGGTTGGGAACCACTGGCTATAAAGAGCAATTATCTGATTCTATGTATCTAATAGCCAGGCCTTTTCCCATCATGAGGCTCAATACTACACAGTATTCTAGAAGTTTTATTCCAGCTGTTACCAAGTTATGGAATGATCTTCCTAATCGGGTAGTTGAATCAGTAGAACTTCAAAAGTTCAAAGTAGGAGCAAATGTTTTCATGTTGACCAGACTGACATGAGTCTTTTTATTGTTTATATATGAAATATCTGTTTTTGACATTGTTAATAGTTTATATAGGACATATCTGTTCTGACGCTGTTACTGTTTTTAGAATGATATATTGTTAATTTATTCTCATTATTTATTTCCTTATTTCTTTTCCTCACTGGGCTACTTTTCCCTGTTGGAGCCCTTGGGCTTATGGCATCTTGCTTTTCCAACTAGGGTTGTAGCTTGGCTAGTAATAATAATATATATACACAGACACGAATATATATATATATATATATATATATATATATATATATATATTATCCTGTCCCGCTCAGGGGGAGAGAGAGTAGTAATACCCTGGTGAGGGGACACCCCCCGAGAGGTATACTCGGAAACCACGCACTCACACAAATTGCCGAACCAGCAGGTTGTAGTCGGGACAAAGGGGAGGGGGGGGAGGTAGACGGTTGAATATGTGTTTGCATATCTAATCAAATATTTAGCCATTATTTGTGACGGGTCGCTTACACTAGTATATAAGAATGCATGTATCCAAATCATATTTTTATCAGAGCCTACAGACACCGAATAGTCTGGCCTATTCTTTACAGATTCTCCTGTCCTCATACACCTGACAACACTGAGATTGCCAAACAATTCTACTTCACCAAGGGGTTAACTACTGCACTGTGATTGTTCAATGGCTACTTTCCTCTTGGTAAGGGTAGAAGAGACTCTTCAGCTATGGTAAGCAGCTCTTCTAGAAGAAGGACACTCCTAAATCAAACCATTGTTCTCTAGTCTTGGGTAGTGCCATAACCTCTGTACCATGGCCTTCCACTGTCTTGGGTTAGAGTTCTCTTGCTTGAGGGTACACTCGGGCACACTTCTATCTAGTTTTCTCTTCCTCTTGTTTTGTTAAAGTTTTTATAGTTTTTATAGGAAATATTTATTTTAATGTTGTTACTATACTTAAAATATTTTATTTTTCTTTATTTCCTTTCCTCACTGAGCTATTTTCCCTGTTGGGGCCCCTGGGCTTATAGCATCCTGCTTTTCCAACTAGGGTTGTAGCTTAGCATTTAATAATAATAATAATAATATTGTACATAATTAGTTACCTTTTTCCTTCAAGGACACTTTTATCAGCAGCTTTCTTTTTTATGACGACCTCCTCTGCTGTAGGGGAGCGTCTTACTCCCCGTGGCTCTTCCCCTTCCTCGTAAATTACTAGGGGCAAAAATGATGGTGGTTTTAGAGGAACCATTTAGCTGTAAAGGAAGGAGGAGAAAATGGAGGAGCGCGAACAACACTGCGTGTAGCCTATTCACCTTCTCGTGGAGTAAGCCATTTAAGCACACATCTTAAAGACGTGTTTAGAAGCAACATTTTTTTTTTCTATCAATTTTCTTTTCTCTATAATCGCAGATCATTTAAATGTTTGAAGGTCGCTCATGAATGGCAGAGGCAAGGGAAAATGGCAATACCTTAGAGACTGTACATAGGTTTTCTGTACCATGGCCTTCCACTGTCTTGGGTTAGAGTTCTCTTGCTTGAGGATACACTCGGGCACACTGTTCTGTCTCATATCTTATTTCTCTTCCTCTTGTTTTGTTATAGTTTTTATAGTTTATAAGTGATACTTATTTTAATATTGTTGCTCTTCTTAAAATATTTTATTTTTCCTAGTTCCCTTTCCTCACTGAGCTATTTTCCCTGTTGGAACCCCTGGGCTTAAAGCATCCTGCTTTTCCAACTAGGGTTGTAGCTTAGCAAGTAATAATAATAATAATAATAATAATAATAATATGATCAGCGCCCAAGCTACCCCTCCACCCAAGCTAGGACTAGGGAGGGCCAGGCAATGGTTGCTGATAACTCAGCATGTAGACATATAGAGGTCCCTAAATACTCAATTCTCAGTTCATAGGGATGGTGAGCTTGCAGACACTATAAGAGACTATCGAGCTTGAGCGGGTCTCGAACGCCAGGCAGGGACGTTTCCAATAAGCTACAACAACCAAGTTCAGCATAGGGTGACAAAAGCATGTGCATTTCATACATTTTTTTCTGATTATTATTATTATTATTATTATTATTACTAGCCAAGCTACAACCCTAATTGGAAAAGCAAGATGCTATAGGCCCAAGGGCTCCAACAGGGAAAAATAGCCCAGTGAGGAAAGGAAGTAAGGAAATAAATAAAGGATGAGAATAAATTAACAATATATCATTCTAAAAACAGTAACAGCGTCAAAACAGATATGTCCTATATAAACTATTAACAACGTCAAAAACAGATACGTCATATATAAACTATAAAAAGACTCATGTCAGCCTGGTCAACATAAAAACATTTGCTCCAACTTTGAACTTTTGAAGTTCTACCGATTCAACAACCCGGTTAGGAAGATCATTCCACAACTTGGTGACAGCTGGAATAAAACTTCTAGAATACTGTGTAGTATTAGGCCTCATGATGGAGAAGACCTGGCTATTAGATAAACTTCAACACACAGCAAATTCATTGGCATTTATCACTGGTCGAGAGCAGAGCTTATTAACACTCAGTAACTATATCTTGACTCCCATTACAGTGTTGCCAGATGGGCGAGTCTAAAAATCCCCAAAACTCGTGATAAAAAAAAATCCCTAAAACAACCAAAAAAAGTCCCCATTTCCACAAATAAAATTTCTTCTGATCCTGTAGTCTTTACTAATATAGAAATTACTTACTATACTTCATGTAATTTCAAGCAAACTAATTGCAACAATATAAAGGTTTACTCATCTTTGTTTCCTCTTCATAGAAATTTGTACAGAATATCCCCACCAGACACCCATAATCCCCAAATCTAGGGATAAATTCCCATATCTGACAACACTGTCCCATTACCATAAGAAGTCAGAAGAGGTACTGCCTATATACCTGTACCAACATACTGTTCGCAGAATGGTAAAATGCCAAAAGGGCGAGAGCTTCCAGATTCTTGAGAAATCTCTGGGATGAGGTTTCGTGTCCAGAGCTCTTTAATCATCATTAATAGTTTATATAGGACATATCTGCTTTGACGTTGTTACTGTTTTAGAATGATTTATTGTTAACTTCTTGTCATCATTTATTTATTTCCTTATTTCCTTTCCTCACTGAGCTATTTTTCCTTATTAGAGCCCTTGGGCTTATAGCATTTTGCTTTTCCAACTAGGGCTGTAGCTTGGCTAATAATAATAATGATAACAATAATAATAATAATATACGATTAGATATGCATTTAATGCAATCTTGAACCGAACCCTGCACATCTCAGCCAATGCACTTAACATGTATATAGACACGCACATATACGTGCATTATATATACACACATATACACACATTTCATATATATATATACATATATATATATATACATATATATATACATATATATATATATATATATATATATATATATATATATATCAAATATACCCGTACACACACGCATATATATATACGTACATACATACATACATATATATATATATATATATATATATATATATATATATATATATATATATATATTTATATATACATATATATATATAATAATAATAATAATAATAATAATAATAATAACAATAATAATAATAATGGAATTCTCCCAAATGGTATTCGTATTTGAAAAAAAAAAAAAAAAAACTTTCCGCGATGGACATGCAACAATGCGCTGTAACTTGAAAAGTTCAAAGGATGGAAATCAAGAAGAATGAAAGAAATGTGGAACAGAGGCAACGTAAAGAGCTAAAAGGTGATTGCAATTAGGGGTGGTAATAATAGAATAAATAATAAAAGTTAATAAATGCTTACCGGTCCCTTAAAAATAAAAATAAAACTATTACTTAAAAACTGACTGCACCTAGGGGTGGTAAGAAATAAAACCATAATTCTCATTAAAAATTAAAAGTTAATAAATGCCTACCGTTTCCATTAAACAAATATTGAAACTAACATTAGATTCTTTACAAGTTCATAGATTACGAGTCTCCATCTCCTTGAACCCTAAATAATAGGGTATGATATATCATCTATTCGTAAATAGATGGAGCTCAATTACGTTTAGCAATATTTAACAGCATATCACTTTCAAACGCCACTATACTTACACATGTCTAACGAAAAAAAAAAAAAAAAAAACGTCATTTGTACCAAAGCCATACTTCATTTACATCATTATCATTTGTAGGGAACAGCCACACCCCACCTGCTCCTATTCCTCACGAGATCATTCAAAAGAAAATGAATTAAGAAAAAACCAAATTATCACCACCTGCTACCGAATGTTCAATTCCATCATTTTTTTTTATTTCAAATTACTTTTTTTTTCCCCAAGGGAGGCAGCACCGGCAGGTCTGAAGCTAAGGTAAATTTAGAACCATGCTAATTCCAGGTGCTTTAATCAATTTCTTATATACTTGACGTTGATGACAGGTGCACAGGTGTTCCCCTAATGAAAGTTGATAGTACTGTTGACATGAGTATGGCCGTATTTCCTTTTAATTTCCCTAATTAATCAGCTAGGCAAACTTACAGCCAAGGATGTCAGGAATGTTGGAGGGGGTATACGTCATTAACAAAAAACTGCTTCACATGTTGAATATGTTGATATTTATGAAGAAGGCTTATTTTAAGAATATATGGGATACACTTAAAGGTAAAATTCATAAAAGCAGTTTTGCATTTCAATTTAAGGAAAAATATTACCAGCGTTGATAATTAACAAGGCTACTTCATTTTTTATAAATCAATATTTTTTCTTTTATCAAAACCGACTTCCGGAAAAGTTTATTTTCAGATACTTGTGTATTCATGTACAGATAAAAAACAATTTATTTTCTTTTCAAGGTGTAGATGTTCCGCTGAAATTAATCTCTTTTCAAGGTGTAGGTGTTCTTGAAATTAATTTCCTTAAAATGTATCGCTTCATTCATAAATGTATCATAAAAGTCTTTAATATAAAAAAAAAAGATCACTGGTTGTGGCCTGATTGGTAACGTCTCTGCCTTGTGTTTGCCAGTCGGGGGTTCGAGTCCCGCTAAGACTCGTTAGTGCCATTTGTGTCTGCAACCTTACCATCCTTGTGAGCTAAGGTTGGGGGGTTTGGGGGAGCCTATAGATCTATCTGCTGAGTCATCAGCAGCCACTGCCTGCCCTCCCTGGTCCTAGCTTGGGTGGAGAGGAGGCTTGGGCGGTCATCATATAATATGGCCAGTCTCTAGGGCATTATCCTGATTGCTAGGGCAATGTCACTGTCCCTTGCCTCTGCCATTCATGAGCGACCTTTAAACCTTTAAACTCAACGATCGGTT
>NC_090731.1:162331591-162351591 GCF_036898095.1 Palaemon carinicauda
TCTTTATTATTATTATTATTATTATTATTATTATTATTATTATTACTTGGTAAGCTACAACCCTAGTTGGAAAAGCAGGATGATATAAGCCCAGGGGCCCCAACAGAGAAAATACCTGAGTGAGGAAAGGAAATAAGGAAAAATAGAATATTTTAAGAACAGTAACAACATTAGAACAAAATAATATTCCCTACATAAACTATACATACTTTAACAAAACAAGAGAAAGAGAAATTAGATAGAATAGTGTGCCCGAGTGTACCCTCAAGCAAGTAAACTCTAACCCAAGACAGTGGAAGACCATAGTACAGAGGCTTTGGCACTACCCAAGACTAGAGAACAATGGTTTCATTTTGCTGTGTCTTTCTCCTAGAAGAGCTGCTTACTATAGCTAAAGAGTCTCTTCTACCATTACCAAGAGGAAAGTAGTCACTGAACAATTACAGGGCAGTACTTAACCCCTTGGGTGAAGAAGAATTGTTTGGCAATCTCAAGTGTTGTCAGGGGTATGAGAACATAGGAGAATCTGTGAAGAATATGCCAGACTATTCGGTGCATATGTAGGCAAAAGGAAAGTGAACCGCAACCAGAGAGAAGGGTCCTATGTAGTACTGTCTGGCGTGTCAAAGGACCCCATAAATCTCTAGCGGTTGTATCTCAACGGGTGGCTGGTGCCCTTGCCAACTTAGTACCTAACGTTACTATTTGTATTCTACAGACCTAAGCAGTCTAATCACGCATTATTGTTTACGTTTTGGAATTCAGCAAGAAGAAATAATATAAAGAAAATAATTTTTTTTTTTTTTTTTTATGATTTCGCAATGCACAAAAAATAACAAGGAACCTAAGAGCCTTATTCAGCAAAGGCCCTTGAAGCGCTGGAGGCAACGGGGACGAGTGTGGCCAATGTTTACACAAACCGCCTTTGACTCAATGCTGTCGAGAAGGACAACAAAAGAAGAAAAACACAATGTCGTTGTAATATTCAAGCCAAGGAGAAAGATAATACAAAAGGCCAATATAAGGCTTCTGTGGGTGGATTTGAAGGAGTAGAACTTTTGACTAAGCAAAAAATTGATATACAAAAATTCTATTTTATGAGTAGCTATGAATAGATAGCTCATTAAAAGGAATAGAAAAATGGATGGATGGATAAGAGAATATTTTTCTACATAATACATACACCTGACAACACTGAGATTACCAAACAATTCTTCTCTTAATTGTTCAGTGGCTACTTTCCTCTTGGTAAGGGTAGAAGAGATTCTTTAGCTATGGTAAGCAGCTCTTCTGGGAGAAGGACAGTCCAAAATCAAACCAGTGTTCCCTAGCCTAGGGTAGTGTCATAGCCTCTGTACCATGGTCTTCCACCGTCTTGGGTTAGAGTTCTCTTGCTTGAGGGTACACTCGGGCATGCTGTTCTATCTAATTTCTCTCTTTCTTGTTTTGTTTAAGTTTTTATAGTTTAGATAGGAGATATTTATTTTAATGTTGTTGCTGTTCTTGAAATATTTTATTTTTCCTTTTTTCCTTTCCTCACTGAGCTATTTTCCCTGTTGGGGCCCCTCGGGCTTATAGCATCCTACTTTTCCAACTAGGGTTGTAGCTTAGCAAGTAACAATAATAATAATAATATTAATAATAATAGAATCCCCTTCAAATTTACTCAGAAGATGGAAGCTGATCAAGAAAGAACCTACAACTAACGTATAGTTATAAGACAGAACAGACGACTGTTAAAGTTAGAAGTTAGAGTTTATCAATTTATAAAGTTAGAATCCCAGCTGAATATGGAGTTATGAAATGTAAAATGAATCAGATAACTGATAAAAGAGAGGAAAACAAAAAGATGAGAGAGCAGAATCTTCAGAAACACTGTTTGTAATGACAAGGAAACAGACACTGTTGCGCCATCTTCACTAACATTCACATGACTGGAAGTAAACCTTAAGCTTAGGAGTTTGGATGATATTTTTACGCCATTATCAAAAACTAAACAAGAAATCAAATGAGTGGGTGACAGCGGAGAACCAAACTTCCAAAATGTTTTCATGTATTTGTTACGAAAATAAATTTTCTTGTTTCCTTTCCTCACTGTGATCTTTTTCCCAGTTGGAGCGCTTGGGATTATAGCATCTTGCTTTACCAACTAGGGTTGTAGCTTAGCTAATAATAATAATAATAATAGTAATAATAATAATAATAATGATGATGATGATGAATAATGAGTAACCGCATTTTAAACGCTAGTACTTTGATGGAACTGATAATCTTCATTAATCGTAATTTTGTTAAAGCTTTATAGATATGATGATACGGAAGTTTTAGCCTCATTCACCTATTAAATTTTTGTTCCAGAATAGACACTCCGTTTAATGTCTTCGGAATCTCTCTAGTTTTAAAAACATTACTTTTGAGCAGGTGTTCCCAACCTTTCTGTTCCTCTGTATCACTTAGGGATTTTTATACATTCCTGTGCACTCCTATAATTTAGAAAGAAAAAGAGAAACAATGAATTTGATATTGTGATATAATTCTACTGTTTAATCTCAACGGAGATTATTATTATAAATATCATTATTATTATTATTATTATTATTATTATTATTATTATTATCATTATTACTTGCTAAGCTACAATTCCAGTTGGAAAAATAGGATGCTATAAGCCAAAGAGCTCCAACAGGGAAATATCCTAGTGAGGAAAGGAAATAAGGATATAAACTACAAGAGAAATGTAAGAACAACAATAACATTAAAATAAATATTTCATGTATAAACTATAAAAACTTCAAAATAACAAGAGGAAGAGAAATAAGATAGAATAGTGTGCCCGAGTGTACCCTCAAGCAAGAGCACTTCAACCCAAGACAGTGGGAGACCATGGTACAGAGGCTATGGCACTACCCAAAACTAGAGAATAATGGTTTGATTTTGGAGTGTACTGCGCAGCAATGGTTACTCTCTCAGATGCAATGTACACTATGAAGAGTATACATTATATGTACTACTGGGGGTACATGTACCTCAAGTTGGGAAACCCTGCTAAAAGCACTTGTAGAAAAATGTGTTTTTACACGCTTCAGTTTTTTTGGTTTTCAAACTAAAATATATACTGTATATATATATATGTATACATATGTATATATATATATATATATATATATATATATATATATATATATACTGTATATATATATATATATATATATATATATATATATATATATATCTATATATATACTGTATATATATATATTTTTTTAATTACCCTTCCTGTGTTTGTGCAACGCAACCTCTTAAAGGAAATACATAGCGAGGAAAACATATGAATATTTGCCGTCCATCAAAGAAATGGCAGAAATGTGTTGTATTATGGAACATAAGAATTTCATTATGACCCTATTAGTCACAATGATGACTCGCCGGTAAAATTATGGCAGAGTACAGTTGGAGTACTTAATTTCCTTATCTTACAGAATTTACGTTTTTTTTTCTTTCTTTTTTTTTGCAATTACTTTCATGCCCGGAGAACGAAAGGAAAAATTATAAAAAGGAAGAACTAGTAACTTTTTTTTTTTTTTTTTTTTTGATTGGCCAGTTTCATAATGTATTGTAAGAACCTTACTACCGTTACCCAGTTATTAGTCTTTTTTTCAGATACTTATCGTTTCATCAAATGATTCTTTAACTTTTTCTACTTATCTCCCCCTTCTTAGCTTTCATTTTATTAACTGATCCCTTAGCTTTTTCTGCTTATCTTCCCTTCTTAGCTTTCATTTTATTAACTGATCCCTTAGCTTTTTCTGCTTATCTTCCCTTCTTAGCTTTCATTTTATCAACTGATCACTCAGCTTTTCTTTACTTATAGTCCCTTCTTAGGTTTTAATTCTATCAACTGATCCCTTAGCTTTTTCTGCTTATCTCCCCTTCTTGGCTTTCATTCTATCAACTGATCCCTTGGCTTTTTCTGCTTATCTTCCCTTCTTAGCTTTCATTTTATTAACTGATCCCTTAGCTTTTTCCGCTTATCTTCCCTTCTTAGCTTTCATTTTATCAACTGATCCCTTAACTTTTTCCGCTTATCTTCCCTTCTTAGCTTTCATTCTATCAACTGATCCCTTAGCTTTTTCTGCTTATCTTCCCTTCTTAGCTTTTAATTCTATCAACTGATCCCTTAGCTTTTTCTGCTTATCTTCCCTTCTTAGCTTTCATTTTATTAACTGATCCCTTAGCTTTTTCCGCTTATCTTCCCTTCTTAGCTTTCATTTTATCAACTGATCCCTTAACTTTTTCCGCTTATCTCCCCTTCTTAGCTTTCATTTTAATAACTGATCCCTTAGCTTTTCCGCTTATCTTCCCTTCTTAGCTTTCATTTTATCAACTGATCCCTTAGCTTTTTCCGCTTATCTTCCCTTCTTAGCTTTCATCTTATCAACTGATCCCTTAGCTTTTTTCTGCTTATCTTCCCTTCTTAGCTTTCATTCTATCAACTGATCCCTTAGCTTTTTCTGCTTATCTTCCCTTCTTAGCTTTCATTTTATTAACTGATCCCTTACCTCTTTCTACTTATCTTCCTTTCTTTGCCATATATATTTAAGAGCTGTGGTTGCTGCCTTTTCTATGCACTTCCACATTTGTATAAAACGAACATCGTAACATACTTTTAACTTGGATTTTTCTCAAAACATACTGATTTAACTTTGTCCTTAATTGCTCGATTAGAAAATATTAATTTTTACTTTCCAATGCTGTAAATGTACTCGTCAAATACTCGTTAAATATTTGCACAGAAAACTGAGATCAATGTCAATCTATCTTCGTAAAATCAGTTCCTAAATCTTCTTGAAAGTCAACTTTTAAATCTTTCTTACATCTCTTCAAAGGATGTTTCATCAAATTCAACGCCTTTCAAAATTTGAGTGAAGTGATGTGTGTGGGCGTATCACTTATATATATATATATATATATATATATATATATATATATATATATATATATATATATATATATATATATAAAATAAAAAAAGTGGATTTTAAATGTTTTGTCTAATTGTTTTCCTGTTTTTTTTCCCAGTTTCTAATGAGTTTTGAACTAATTTCCGTTATGTTCAGAAGAATTGTAAAAATTGAGTTTTGCAGAAAGTTCAGTTATGCTTCGAAGAATTGTAGTAAAAGGGTTTTGTAGCAATATCAGTTATGTTTAGAATAATTGTAATAATAGAATTTTGTATCAGTTTCAGCTACGTTTAGAAAATTAGAAATAATAATTTGTAGTAATTTCAACTACGTTTAGAAAATTGGAAATAAGTCTTGTCGTAATTTCAGTAATGTTAAGATTTGAAGTAATAGAGTCTTGTGGTAATTTCAGTTTGTAATGATGATGATGATAATAATAATAATAATAATAATAATAATAATAAAAATAATAATAATAACAACTGGCAATATCATATATATATATATATATATATATATATATATATATATATATATATATATATACATATATATATATATATATATATATATATATATATATATATATATTTATATATATATATATATATATATATATATATTAATTAAACGTTCATATGGGATACTTTAAAACAAGCCATTGCAAACACGCAAAAAAAGCAAATACCGCAAAAAAAAAAAAAAAAAAAAATTCTCCAATAACAAAAAAATCTCATTTACCAATGAAATCGAAAGAGTTACTCTACAGACTACGCTAGAAAATGCCCAACAATTCCTCTCATCTTAACGAAAGGTACCCGGCAATATAAAAACAGAAGCGGCCTTGTGAGAAATCTCCAATACCGGTATCGGAGGACATGCCTTTGATTTTACGTAAGGGAAGAGGAAACGGTCCAATTTTCATTCACTGCGTTCATGGGTTTCTCTTAATCTTTCAAGCGCTCGACGATGGAAAAAGAAAAAAAAAGAAAAAAAAAAAAAAAAAAAAAAAGGTAAGATGCTCCTGAAGAAGGGCACATGTGGGACGTGGGTATGCCCATGAACATACACCATGTACAGTATATATATATATATATATATATATATATATATATATATATATATATATATATATATATATATATACATATATATACTCTATATATATAGATATATAGATAGATAGATATAGATACACACATCTATATGTATAAATTACATATATATATGCATATATATATATATATATATATATATATATATATATATATATATATATATATATATATATAAATACGCACACATATATATACATACATATATATATATATATATATATATATATATATATATAAATACATACACACATATACATATATATATATATATATATATGTGTGTGTGTGTTTGTTTGTGTAAATGTTATAAATTAATAAGTCTCTACGAGTCAAAACCCTTAAATTAATCCTGAAAAAGCTATATATTTCAGATGATAACATCATATGGAGGTGTCTTGGGTTAACGACCTCGGCAGAATTAGCTTTCCTGTCAAATGATGGGAGGAGTCGAGACCTCCTTCCCTCACTGTGAAGCTACTTCGGATTCGTTGAAACATTTTCTTGACATTAGGTCTTTAGAACCAGCCCGTCTCAGCATTTGGGCTTTCATTATCCAGTCTATAGATTATTATTATTATTATTATTATTACTTACTAAGCTACAACCCTAGTTGGAAAAGCAGTATGCTATAAGCCCAGGGGCTCCAACAGGGAAAATAGCTCAGTGCGGAAAGGAAAAAAGGAAAATAAAATATTCTAAGAAGAGTAACAACAATAAATATCTCCTATATAAACTATAAAAACTTTAACAAAACAAGAGGAAGAGAAATAAGATAGGAGTGTGTGCTCGAGTGTACCCTCAAGCAAGAGAACTCTAACCCAAGACAGTGAAAGGCCATGGTACAGAGGCTATGGCACTACCCAAGACTAGAGAACAGTGGTTTGATTTTGGAGTGTCCTTCTCCTAGAAGAGCTGCTTACCATAGCTAAAGAGTCTCTTCTACCCTTATACATTAAGTCTGATTCGCCAGTCGTCTCTATCTTGAGCTTTTAATTCAATAATTCTCCATTCATCATCTACTTCGCGCTTTATAGTCCTAAGCCATGTAGGCCTGGGTCTTCCAATTCTTCTAGTGCGTATATATTACTGATGTCATTTTTTAAATTACTGATTTATCTAATTTATCAATACAGTGAACTGATCTTTCTATTTGTGTATTTGAATTATGTATTACTGATGCATTTTTTTATAGTTTATCGTTAATTTAATTATAAACGATGTAGTTAAAATAATTATTCTAGATGTAATCAAGTTATATTAATGTAATTGTAATTAATACTGATGGCATTCCTTTTTACGGGCTTAATCTAGTGATATAATTAAGTCATTATTTATTAAGTCTTGATTGATAATGGCAAGATTCTAATAGTTATTTTATAGTATATTCTTCTCTCCCACCATTACCCCTACATTAAGGGGTCGGTTGCCTGATGAGCCCTCTCCAATGCCTTCTATCAATTACACCCTCTTCCACAAAACCGCTTGTCTCCATATCCTCCTTCAAGTTATCTCGCCATCTAATTTCCTTTTAGTTGGCAAACTTTTTAAAGAAAAAGCTCCGATTTATTTATATTGTAATGTACCTGCACAGAGCATCACATATACAGATGAAGTAAAATGCATTATAAACGTTTTCTTCGATACTACAACCGCCACTGCATAGAAAATGGAGCATCGAAACCTCAATCTGTCGTAAGGAAAGGCACTGTCCCAAATGGAATCGAATCAGAGATCAATGCAGGCCACAAACCTAAATTTCCGAAGGAGAGCGTAAGTTTCACAAATTAATCGGCTTTGAATAAACGATGATGTTCCTGACTAATCGGCGTCAACCCCGTTGCAAAAATGGAATCGGAAGCTTCAACGATAATTAATTTCTGTGAAACCTTGTGGGAAATCATTCATGTATTTAAATCTGATCCTAACTTTTGATACTTATATTTCAAAGAATCAAAATTTTTCATTTGTCCATTTTTGTTAATTAATTTCGGTTCCAAATATTTTTGTACCAAAAATTTTCACCATCATAGCTCTTATGTTAAAGTGTTGTTCCACTACTCAACCAATGTACTCCAGAAATCGAAATATATGTCTGCATCAAATAATGAATGAAGAACGTAAATGCAGTTTTCCTGTTATTCTGAAAGCTATTTGGAAGACAGTTTATTCGGAGATATGCTACGTTCGATTTTTTGGGCGCAACTAAGTCATTGTCTATTCATTACACAGACACACACACACACACACTTACACACATACAGTACATATATTATATATACATATATATATATATATATATATATATATATATATATATATATATATATATATATATATATATATATACATATATCTATATATATATATATATATATATATATATATATATATATATACACACACTCACATACACACACAAACATTATACACACACACACACACACACACATATATATATATATATATATATATATATATATATATATATATATACACACACACGCATACCCACACAAACATTATATATATATATATATATATATATATATATATATATATATATATATATATATATATATACACACACATACCCACACAAACATTATATATATATATATATATATATATATATATATATATATATATATATATATATACATATATACTCATATATATAAATATAAACGTGTGGTTTTTTTTTAAACTCTACCACCGCCTAAACATTATTGGAAATAGATATTGCAATCAAGAGTGCTTTTAAAAGCACGCATATAGATATCAACAGACGAATCGAATATCCTTAGGAATCTCTCTCTCTCTCTCTCTCTCTCTCTCTCTCTCTCTCTCTCTCTCTCTCTCTCTCTCTCTCTCTCTATTTTCCAGCATTTGTCTTTGATCTAAACGTAGTTCTGGGACTCTCTTTGATCCTCAAAAGAACAGCGAGGCACTTTGGCAAATTAAACCTTCCCAAAATTCCAATAACTTGATTATGGTCACAACAAGGGAATAGCTACCTGTAACCTACACATAATGTATGAGGGAATACCCACGGAAAGCATAAAATTGAATCATTCATTTTCTGCGAAGACCGAAGAGGTAAACAAGATGCCATTTCGTACCGCATACTAGAAAGAGGAAGCCATTTTCTACCACGTACTAGAAAGAGGACGCCATTTTCTACCACGTACTAGAAAGAGAATGTCACTCCCTACCACATACTAGAAAGAGAACGCTCTTTCCTACCACGTAATAGAAAGAGAACGCAACTTCCTACCACATACTAGAATGAGAACACCATTTCCTACTACATAATAGAAAGAGAACGCCATTTCCTACCGCATACTATAAAGAGGACGCAATTTTCTACCGCATACTAGAAAAAAGAAGCCATTTTCTACCACGTACTAGAAAGAGAACGCCAGTTTCTACCGCATACTAGAAAGAGAACGCCATTTTCTACCACATACTAGAAAGAGAACGCCATTTCCTACCACGTACTAGAAAGAGAACGCCATTTCCTACCACATACTAGAAAGAGAACGCCATTTCCTACCACGTACTAGAAAGCGAACGCCATTTCCTACCGCTTACTAGAAAGAGGACGCCACTTCCTACCACGTACTAGAAAGAGGACGCCACTTCCTACCACGTACTAGAAAGAGGACGCCACTTCCTACCACGTACTAGAAAGAGGACGCCACTTCCTACCACGTACTAGAAAGCGAACGCCATTTCCTACCGCTTACTAGAAAGAGGACGCCACTTCCTACCACGTACTAGAAAGAGGACGCCACTTCCTACCGCATACTAGAATAAGAATGCCATTTTCCACCACATACTATAAAGAGAACGCCATTTTCTATCACATACTAGAAAGAGGACGCCACTTCCTACCACGTACTAGAAAGCGAACGCCATTTCCTACCGCTTACTAGAAAGAGGACGCCACTTCCTACCACGTACTAGAAAGAGGACGCCACTTCCTACCGCATACTAGAATAAGAATGCCATTTTCCACCACATACTAGAAAGAGAACGCCATTTTCTATCACATACTAGAAAGAGGACGCCACTTCCTACCACGTACTAGAAAGAGGACGCCACTTCCTACCACGTACTAGAAAGAGGACGCCACTTCCTACCGCATACTAGAATAAGAATGCCATTTTCCACCACATACTAGAAAGAGGACGCCATTTCCTACCGCATAATAGAAAGAGAATGCCATTTCCTTCCACATACTAGAAAGAGGACGCCATTTTCTACCACGTACTAGAAAGTGAACGCTATTTCCTACCATATAATAGAAAGAGAACGCCATATCCTACCACATACCAGAAAGAGAATGCCATTTCCTATCACATACTAGAAAGAGAACGCCCTTTTCTACCACGTACTAGAAAGAGAACGCCATTTTCTACCACGTACTAGAAAGTGAACGCTATTTCCTACCATATAATAGAAAGAGAACGCCATATCCTACCACATACCAGAAAGAGAATGCCATTTCCTATCACATACTAGAAAGAGAACGCCCTTTTCTACCACGTACTAGAAAGAGAACGCCATTTTCTACCACGTACTAGAATGAGAACGCCATTTTCTACCACATACTAAAAAGAGAACGCCATTTTCTACCACATACTAGAATGAGAATGCCATTTCCTACCGCATACTAGAAAGAGAACGCTATTTCCTACCACATAATAGAAAGAGAACGCCACATCCTACCACATGCCAGAAAGAGAATGCCATTCCCTATCACATACTAGAAAGAGAATGCCATTTTCTACCACATGCCAGAAAGAGAATGCCATTTCCTATCACATACTAGAAAGAGAATGCCATTCCCTATCACATACTAGAATGAGAACGCCATTTTCTACCACATACTAGATAGAGAACGCCATTTCCTACCACATACTAGAAAGAGAACGCCATTTCCTACCACATACTAGAAAGAGAACGCCATTTCCTACCACATACTAGAAAGAGAACGCTATCTCCTACCACATAATAGAAAGAGAACGCCATATCCTATCACACACCAGAAAGAGAACGCCATTTCCTACCGCATACTATAGAGGCGCCATTTCCTACCACATACTAGAAAGAGAACCCTATTTCCTACCCCATACTAGAAAGAGAACGCTATTTCCTACCACATACTAGAAAGAGAACGCCATTTCCTACCACATACTAGAATGAGAACGCCATTTTCTACCACATACTAGAAACAGAACGCCATTTCCTACCACATACTAGAAAGAGAACGCCATTTCCTACCACATACTAGAAAGAGAACGCCATTTTCTACCACATACTAGAAACAAAACGCCACTTCCTACCACATACTAGAAAGAGAACGCCATGTTCTACCACATATTAAAAAGAGAACGCCATTTTCTACCACATACTAGAAAGAGAATGATATTTTCTACCACATACTAGAAAGAGAACGCCATTTCCTTCCACATACTGGAAAGAGAATGCCACTTCCTACCACATACTAGAAAGAGAACGCCATTTCCTACCACATACAAGAAAGAGAATGCCATTTCCTACCACATACAAGAAAGAGAACGCCTTTTCCTTCCACATACTAGAAAGAGAACGCCATTTCCTTCCACACACTAGAAAGAGAATGTCACTTCCTACCACATACTAGAAAGAGAACGCCATTTTCTACCACATACTAGAAAGAGAACGCCATTTTCTACCACATAATAGAATGAGAACGCCATATCCTACCACATACTAGAAAGAGAACGCCATTTCCTACCACATACAAGAAAGAGAATGCCATTTCCTACCACATACAAGAAAGAGAACGCCATTTCCTTCCACATACTAGAAAGAGAACGCCATTTCCTTCCACATACTAGAAAGAGAACGCCATTTCCTTCCACATACTAGAAAGAGAACGCCATTTCCTTCCACATACTAGAAAGAGAACGCCATTTCCTTCCACATACTAGAAAGAGAACGCCATTTCCTACCACATACAAGAAAGAGAACGCCATTTCCTTCCACATACTAGAAAGAGAACGCCATTTCCTTCCACATACTAGAAAGAGAACGCCATTTCCTTCCACATACTAGAAAGAGAACGCCATTTCCTTCCACACACTAGAAAGAGAATGTCACTTCCTATCACATACTAGAAATAGAATGCCATGTTCTACCACGTACTAGAAAGAGAACGCCATTTCCTACCACATACAAGAAAGAGAATGCCATTTCCTACCACATACAAGAAAGAGAACGCCATTTCCTTCCACATACTAGAAAGAGAACGCCATTTCCTTCCACATACTAGAAAGAGAACGCCATTTCCTTCCACATACTAGAAAGAGAACGCCATTTCCTTCCACATACTAGAAAGAGAACGCCATTTCCTTCCACATACTAGAAAGAGAACGCCATTTCCTACCACATACAAGAAAGAGAACGCCATTTCCTTCCACATACTAGAAAGAGAACGCCATTTCCTTCCACATACTAGAAAGAGAACGCCATTTCCTTCCACATACTAGAAAGAGAACGCCATTTCCTTCCACATACTAGAAAGAGAACGCCATTTCCTTCCACATACTAGAAAGAGAACGCCATTTCCTACCACATACAAGAAAGAGAACGCCATTTCCTTCCACATACTAGAAAGAGAACGCCATTTCCTTCCACATACTAGAAAGAGAACGCCATTTCCTTCCACATACTAGAAAGAGAACGCCATTTCCTTCCACATACTAGAAAGAGAACGCCATTTCCTACCACATACAAGAAAGAGAACGCCATTTCCTTCCACATACTAGAAAGAGAACGCCATTTCCTACCACATACAAGAAAGAGAACGCCATTTCCTTCCACATACTAGAAAGAGAACGCCATTTCCTTCCACATACTAGAAAGAGAACGCCATTTCCTTCCACATACTAGAAAGAGAACGCCATTTCCTTCCACATACTAGAAAGAGAACGCCATTTCCTTCCACATACTAGAAAGAGAACGCCATTTCCTACCACATACTAGAAAGAGAATGCCATTTCCTACCACATACTAGAAAGAGAATGCCATTTCCTTCCACATACTAGAAACAGAACGCCATTTCCTTCCAAATACTAGAAACAGAACGCCATTTCCTACCACATACTAGAAAGAGAGCGCCATTTCCTACCACATACTAGAAAGAGAATGCCACATCCTTCCACATACTAGAAAGAGAACGCCATTTCCTTCCACATACTAGAAAGAGAACGCCATTTCCTACCACATACTAGAAAGAGAGCGCCATTTCCTACCACATACTAGAAAGAGAATGCCACATCCTTCCACATACTAGAAAGAGAACGCCATTTCCTTCCACATACTAGAAAGAGATCGCCATTTCCTACCACATACTAGAAAGTGAACGCTATTTCCTACCACATAATAGAAAGAGAATGCCATTTCCTATCACATATTAGAAAGAGAACGCTATTTCCTACCACATAATAGAAAGAGAACGCCATTTCCTACCACATACTAGAAAGTGAACGCTATTTCCTACCACATAATAGAAAGAGAATGCCATTTCCTATCACATATTAGAAAGAGAACGCTATTTCCTACCACATAATAGAAAGAGAATGCCACATCCTTCCACATACTAGAAAGAGAACGCCATTTCCTTCCACATACTAGAAAGAGAATGCCACATCCTTCCACATACTAGAAAGAGAACGCCATTTCCTTCCACATACTAGAAAGAGATCGCCATTTCCTACCACATACTAGAAAGTGAACGCTATTTCCTACCACATAATAGAAAGAGAATGCCATTTCCTATCACATATTAGAAAGAGAACGCTATTTCCTACCACATAATAGAAAGAGAATGCCACATCCTTCCACATACTAGAAAGAGAACGCCATTTCCTTCCACATACTAGAAAGAGAATGCCACATCCTTCCACATACTAGAAAGAGAACGCCATTTCCTTCCACATACTAGAAAGAGAACGCCATTTCCTTCCACATACTAGAAAGAGAATGCCACATCCTTCCACATACTAGAAAGAGAACGCCATTTCCTTCCACATACTAGAAAGAGATCGCCATTTCCTACCACATACTAGAAAGAGAACGCCATTTCCTTCCACATACTAGAAAGAGAACGCCATTTCCTACCACATACTAGAAAGAGAGCGCCATTTCCTACCACATACTAGAAAGAGAATGCCACATCCTTCCACATACTAGAAAGAGAACGCCATTTCCTTCCACATACTAGAAAGAGATCGCCATTTCCTACCACATACTAGAAAGTGAACGCTATTTCCTACCACATAATAGAAAGAGAATGCCATTTCCTATCACATATTTGAAAGAGAACGCTATTTCCTACCACATAATAGAAAGAGAACGCCATTTCCTACCACATACTAGAAAGTGAACGCTATTTCCTACCACATAATAGAAAGAGAATGCCATTTCCTATCACATATTAGAAAGAGAACGCTATTTCCTACCACATAATAGAAAGAGAATGCCATTTCCTATCACATATTAGAAAGAGAACGCTATTTCCTACCACATAATAGAAAGAGAATGCCATTTCCTATCACATATTAGAAAGAGAACGCTATTTCCTACCACATAATAGAAAGAGAACGCCATTTCCTACCACATACAAGAAAGAGAACGCCATTTCCTTCCACATACTAGATAGAGAACGCCATTTCCTTCCACATACTAGAAAGAGAACGCCATTTCCTTCCACATACTAGAAAGAGAAGGGAAAAAGTATGTTAAGCATACAGCCTCGTGAAAGAGATGAAACCCTTTTCTAGAAAGCGGGTTTGGATGCTGGATACGAAAACAGAACCATCTGGGAATTACTGACTTTCATAGAGTGGAAGGAGTATAAAACTGGTGCGGGATATACTGGGATATGTCTTGTGGATCGTCTCAGATTGAAATAATGCTATTCTAATTACAGTATTCATTATTTCTCTTTTTTCTTTTTTCTCACTGGGCTATATTTCCCTGTTGGAGCACTTGGGCTTATAGCATCCTGTTTTTAAAACTAGGATTGTAGCTCAGCTAATAATAATAATAACAACAACATCAATAATAATAATAATGATAATAATAAAGATAATAATAATTATTATAATAATAATAACAACAACAACAACAACAACAATAATAATAATAATAATAACAATAATAATAATGACTCTTAAAACCTGAATTTGACGTCAGTAACTTTAATAAGGTAAATACTATCTTTCTGTTGAAAGTAATTCGGTGAAACAGAGGGCCAAGCAGTACGTAGATAACCTAACCTCTGGAGATGGTTATTACATTTTAGGTTAGCTGAACTAGTACAGGTTTCAAAACAGAAGGACCTTGTACTAGAATATCACGTAGTTGCTGGAAAAAAACCCACAACAGTTTTCTATAAATAATTGAGGAATTCGGCATAAATTATATTAGTACCAGACATTTTGTTGGTATACAAGGATGCAATAACCCCTTATGTAGGCGCAGTATATAAAACAATGGTAAAAAATTAGAAAGGGTCTAAATAAAGAGTGTGATTAATAGTAATTGCATATTTAAGACATTAAAAAATGGCGGGTGTGATGTCATCTTACCATTCGAAGAATGCGTTTAAAGATCTATTTTAGTAAATTGTCATAAAAGACTGAAACAGATATCTCAATAAATGAAGAAAGTCAGAGACAAGGAAAATTCTTTCTGAAAATAAGAAAGTTTCATAAACGAAGATTATAAAAAAAATGATAGCACATGAATGAAGTTGCATGGATTTTGCTGAAGGTTTGAATGTTGAAGATAAGTAACTGAAAGCCTAAGAAAATTTAGATATGGTAAAAAAAAAAAAAAAAAAAAAAAAAAAAAAAAAAAAAAAAACCCTACCTTTGAGAGGCGTTTAAAAAGTACAAGAAAACAAAAGCAAATGTATAACTGTAGATATGCCAAGACGTTCTTTCAGTATTAAATGTAAACAGAAAGGGTATATTATTATTATTATTATTACTAGCCAAGCTACAACCCTAGTTGGAAAAGCAAGATGCTATAAGCCCAAGGGATCCAATAGGGAAAAATAGCCCAGTGAGGAAAGGAAATAAAGAAATAAATAAATGATGAGAACAAGTTAACAATAAATATTTCTAAAACAGTAACAACGTTAAAGCAGATATGTCCTATATAAACTATTAACAACGTCAAAAACAGATATGTCATATATAAACTATATAAAGAATCATGTCAGCCTGGTCAACATAAAAATATTTGCTCCAACTTTGAACTTTTGAAGTTTTACTGATTCAACTACCCGATTTGGAAGATCATTCCACAACTTGGTAACAGCTGGAATAAAATCATTTCTGGTATAGTAGAAAAGAACGGAAGCTTAATTTCAAGACACAAAGGTGACATAAAAAGGATGAAAAAACGTGTCAATATCTCAATGAGCGAATCCAAAACCGGTTTTTTAAACAGCATTTAGATATTGAAACATTCAATACTGCAAACTTGATATTCTTACTGAAAAGTTTGATTTTAATCTATTAGCACACATTCCACTTTACCACACTTATTGATATATTCTTCAGTTAAAAAATATCTTAGTTTTCCATTCCATATTTTTACCCAAAAGAAACAAACTTTTTCATTGAAAGCAAAGTCTTTTGATCAAAAGTTTGATTTTAATCTATTAGGAAACATTCCATTTTACCACACTTATTGATATATTCTTCAATTGAAAAATATTTTAGTTTTCCATTTCATATTTTTACCCAAAATAAACAAACTGTTTTTCATTGAAAGCAAAGTCTTTTGACCAAAAGAAATCTCCAACTTTAAAGGACATTTATGAAATTCGTCCTCATAGGTTTGTAAAAATAAAATACTTCATCTTCTATAGTTAGTTCCCCTTTGAGATAACTTCCCCCCGGCTCCCAAAATACCGACACACTTTTTTAAAACTGGAAAACCATACAGTTTACTCTTATCTTATATACACAGTGATCTCTTTTTCCTTAATAGACTTCAAACAAACTCCTCGCCAGACAGATCATTCAAAACTTCACGTGTTTGTCTCTCTCAAATATTTGGGAACACAATTTACCTATCGCTTTCAGAAGGAAGAGAGATTTGGTTCAATACATACTTAGGTGCACATAAAATTGGATAATTGCATATTTAAAAGCACATAAAATTGGCTAAATGCATAATTAAGTGCACCTAAAATTGGCTAAGTGTATACTTAGGTGCACATAAAATTGACTAAATGCATACATAAGTACAGATAAAATTGTCTAAATGTATACTTAAGTGCACATAAAAATAGCTAGATGCATATACAAGTGCACATAAATTTGGCTAAATATATACTTAAGTGCACATGAAATTTACTAAATGTATTCGTAAATGCACAGTTAAGTGTACATAAAATTGGCTAAATGCATACTTAAGTGCAAATAGAATTAGCAAATCGCCTACTTAAGTGCACATAAATTGGATAAATGCATACTTAAGTGCACATAAAATTGGCTAAATGAATACTTAAGTTCACATAAAATAGGCTAAATCCATACTTAAGTGCACATAAAATTGAATAATGCATACTTAAGTGCACATAAAATTAGTTAAATGCATACTTGAGTGCACAAACAATTGGTTAAATGCCTACTTGATTGTGGTCGGGAAGTTCGTATGATTGGCCTTGATTTTAGTGCTGCCTTTGACCGTGTTAATCATGAGGCCCTTGTTTTCAAACTGAAACAGTTGGGAGTGGGTGGGTCGTTTCTTAGCATTATTATTGATTTTTTAAGTAATAGATCTCAAAGAGTTGTTGTTGATGGGCACCATAGTGATTATAGGAATGTGATATCCGGTGTTCCACAGGGTAGTGTTCTTGGCCCATTACTTTTCATACTATATACACATGACATGTGGTTTGGCCTAGAAAACAAGCTTGTTGCATATGCAGATGATGCTACTCTCTTTGCATCAATTCCATCCCCTGAATGTAGATCTAGGGTTGGTGAATCCCTTAATAGAGATTTAGCTAGAATTAGTGCATGGTGCAAATTATGGGGTATGAAGTTGAATCCTAACAAAACTCAAAGTATGATTGTAAGTAGGTCAAGGACGGTGGTTCCTCAACATCCGGATCTCAGTATTGATAATGTTTCTTTAAATATGTATGACTCTTTCAAAATTTTAGGTGTGATTCTCGACAGTAAATTTACTTTTGAGAAACATATAAGGTCTGTGTCTTCTTCAATTTCACAAAAAATAGGCTTATTGAGAAAGTCTTTCAAGATTTTCGGTGATCAATCTATTCTGAAGAAGTGTTTTAATTCTTTCATTCTACCTTGTTTTGAGTATTGTTCTCCTGTCTGGTCTTCAGCTGCTGATTCTCATCTTAATTTGTTGGACAGAAACTTACGGTCTATTAAATTTCTTATTCCTGATCTAGATATTAATCTCTGGCACCGTCGTTCAATTAGTTCATTATGTATGTTGCATAAGATTTTTCACAACTCTGACCATCCTTTACATTCAGATCTCCCTGGACAATTCTATCCTGTTCGTAATACTAGGCAGGCAGTTAATTCTAATAGCCAGGCCTTCTCCATCACGAGGCTCAATACTACGCAGTACTCTAGAAGTTTTATTCCAGCTGTGACCAAGTTGTGGAATGATCTTCCTAATCGGGTGGTTGAATCAGTAGAACTTCAAAAGTTCAAAGTTGGAGCAAATGCTTTTTTGTTGACCAGGCGGACATAGTCTTTTTATAGTTTATTTATGACATATTTGTTTTTGATGTTGTTGATAGTTTATTATATGACATGTCTGTTTTGACGTTGTTTCTTATCTTAGAATGATTTATTGTTAATTTGTTCTCTTCATTTATTTATTTCCTTATTTCCTTTCCTCACTGGGCTATTTTTCCCTGTTGGAGCCCCTGGGCTTATAGCATCTTGCTTTTCCAACTAGGGTTGTAGCTTGGATAGTAATAATAATAATAATAATAATAATAATACTTAAAAGCACATAAAATTGGGTCAATGTATGCTAAAGTACACATAAAATTGGAAAAAATACATACTTAAGTGCACATCAAATCTTTCTTCATACGAGAAGTCTGAATTATTTTTCTTTCATATGCACAATTTTAAACACCACAAATTGAATGGATGGAGAAAGAATTTTAGTTTTTCTCATTAACAAAAACTTACGCTGAGATAAATGCCTGATACAATGAAATTTTTTTTATTTTGAACACAAATCTTCCCAGAATTACAAGCAAATCCTGTAATTCATAATACGTGTATGATTCAAAACCTCATATTCATTTACAATTTATTTACATATTTGGGTTTGTATAGTACAACTTGTTCTTAATTGTTTCCTTTTTCTCTTTATTCGTATAAAAATTGAGATACTTTTCGAAATTAAATTTATGAAGATGGGGAGGAAAATATACTATTCACTAACTTCATCACAGTGGAAACTTTAGAAAATGATGAGGTCGGACAGACTACAGACCCTTTTAAAGGTTTAAAGGTCACTCATGAATGGCAGAGGCAAGGGACAGTGACACTGCTCTAGACACTGACCACATATACATTTGATCAGTGCCCAAGCATCACTCCACCAAAGCCAGGACCAGGGAGGGCCAGGCAATGGCTGCTGATGACTCAGCAGGTAGATCTATAGACTCCCCCAAACCCACTATCCTTAGCTCACAAGGATGGTGAGGTTACAGAAAATGCAAGAAAATATTAGGCTTGAGCTTGACTCGAACCCCGGTCCGGCAGATCGCCAGGCATTGATGTTTCCAATAGGCTACTGCAACCACCACCATTCCTTTATGGCGTTACCGTCTCATCCTTGATTGTCA
>NC_090731.1:162359091-162369091 GCF_036898095.1 Palaemon carinicauda
CATACATACATACATATATATATATATACGTATGTATACATAAAAAAACCTCAATAAGGCGTAGTAAGCTAATTCGTTCGAAAAAAAAAAAAACTGTTTTTATAGAAATTCCCATCTTTCCTTGGAAGTGCCATTAATATTTTCGTTTTACCTGATCACATTCAAAATACTGCGGAATGAATCATGCAGTCTAGGATTATTCAAGACTAGGAATTAGATTCAACAGATGCCAGATGCCAAGGACGAACATAGAGATTGAATTCTGGTTATTTTCAAGACAATCTCGCAATATTTTTTAGAAAAATATTGTCCAATTAGCAAGCCAAATTTGAAAGGAAAATGTATCGTGATTTAGTGTCAACAGAATATTCTGAGCTCCAGCTAAATAATTCTCAGCATTGAAAACAGTAAACAATGAGTGTAGAATTTATACACATTTACAAACATATTTAAACACATACACATATAAATAAATAATTAAATAAATACATATGTGTATATATATAAATAAATAATATACATATGTCTTATTTCTCTGATTTGCATTCCGTATCCACACTTTAATACCACAAAGGGAAGCTGGTTATACAACCTATTCCTATATTTCCTCTTGTGCCATTCCGATCTCTTAACAATATTTCGCACATATCCTGATACCTTCCTCATATCTCCTATCTTTTGATGCCCTCACTCTTTTTATTTACTCCCAGATACTTATATGAATCAACCAATTACATTCTTGCTTATTCATACTAACATTCACTCCTCCATTTTCCTTGTTTCCATTTACTCCCATTACCTCACACTTTATCTCTATTTACTCCTCATCTAGACACTTTCAATCGCTTTTACCAGTCTTTATAGTTTCTCTTCACTATCTCCAATCAGCGTAATATCATGTGCTAATACCAATAATTTCACATATACAGATCATTTTCTTATCCCACAACTTTGCTAATATGGGAAAATTTCTTTCTCTACTTCTTACATCACTACATCCAGAGTGATATTTAACAACCATGGGGGCATAACATACCCTATTCCAGACATAATCTAAAACAAATTTCAATTCCATCACTGAAACTTTTAATTCTCAATAATTTATCATCTTTAGATCATACATTCTCAACACTGCTGGTATCAAATCTAGCACAAGCCTTTTCTAGGCTTGAGAAAAAGCAAGAAATATCTAAGCCTTTCAATAGTCTTGAGGATTTAGCATCATGTTTACTTTAAATAATAGAAGTACGTTCTGAGAGTTGCAAGAAAATCAGACTTACCCTGAACATTCAGTCACCATCTTGAGTGTTCCAATGCTTGCCTTTAATGATTGTAAAATTAGTGAAACGAACCCTCATTTCTACCAATAGCTGGCAAGTCACTCAGTAATTTTTCGTATTTCTTATTGCCAAAAAATGATAAACAAATATTTCTATGTTATAGTGACCCACAACAAAGGCTACTAATATGAAAAGAATAACAAATAGCACGAATGACATATACATAATTTCAGAACAGGTAATTTCATCAGTCTACGATATACATATCTTAATATACCAACATACTTTCCAAGCACATAATACACCTATCTCTGCTCGGTAGCATTTAACGACACGTAATCGAGAGTGCAACATTTCCAATACTAAAACAACACATTATCGCCAGGATGCAATGGCAGCATTCAGGATTGATGGTGATGATGATGACGATGCTTGTAGGAATGTAGGAGGTCGTTAGTGGCAAAGGCTGTGTTAGTAGGAGCGGGAGCCGGGTGAACAGTCTTGCGGGCGACCGTTGGAGATTCAAACTTGAAGGAGCGGGAAGAGGAGGATGGCTGTTGCTATGGTGCGGAGGGATTTTAGGGTAGATGGATAGGAGAGATAGGGGATAGGCGGCGTTACTGTCCCGGCCGAGCAGTAATTCGATTTAATTCTCTACTGCTGTGACAGGACAATATCACCGCCTCCCCTTCATCCTTTCTTTTTTTTCACTTTCTTTCATTCCTCCACTTGTGACAGATCCTGGCCTCTGACGGACGTCGTTTTATACTTACCTAGATTTGATTTACTAATTCAGGCGTTGCGTTATTTAATATTTATTACAATTTACAATGATGCCAAAAAAAAAAAAAATCTATATCTAGACAATTATGCAAATGCAATCCATAAAATTATAAAGTCCAGCGAATTGGTTTCCTAAAGATATAAAGTCCTGAAATCTAGTCATACAAGTCTTCTTAAAGCTGTAAATTCATGCAAATGTATACCCTAAACCTTATGAAGCTCTACAAAATGGTTACCTAAAGCTATAAAGTCCTGAAATCACTGGTCCTGGAAATGTGTTTTTAAATCTATAAATTCATGCAAATTTGTTACCTGAATCTATAAAGTCCATCAAAATGGTTTCCTAAGCTATAAAGTCCTGCAAATATGTTCTTAAACCTGACAAGTCATGCAAATGTATTTCCTAAAGCATACAGCGTTCAGCGAAATTGCTTCCTAAAACTGTAAAGTCATGCGAATGTATTCCCTAAAGCATACAGCGTTCAGCGAAATTGTTTCCTAAAACTGTAAAGTCATGCAAATGTATTCCCTAAAGCATACAGCGTTCTGCGAAATGGTTTCTTAAAACTGTAAAGTCATGCGAATGTATTCCCTAAAGCATACAGCGTTCTGCGAAATGGTTTCTTAAAACTGTAAAGTCATGCGAATGTATTCCCTAAAGCATATAGCGTTCTGCGAAATGGTTTCTTAAAACTGTAAAGTCATGCGAATGTATTCCCTAAAGCATATAGCGTTCTGCGAAATGGTTTCATAAAACTGTAAAGTCATGCGAATGTATTCCCTAAAGCATACAGCGTTCTGCGAAATTGTTTATGAAAACTGTAAAGTCATGCGAATGTATTCCCTAAAGCATACAGCGTTCTGCGAAATGGTTTCTTAAAACTGTAAAGTCATGCGAATGTATTCCCTAAAGCATATAGCGTTCTGCGAAATGGTTTCTTAAAACTGTAAAGTCATGCGAATGTATTCCCTAAAGCATATAGCGTTCTGCGAAATGGTTTCTTAAAACTGTAAAGTCATGCGAATGTATTCCCTAAAGCATATAGCGTTCTGCGAAATGGTTTCTTAAAACTGTAAAGTCATGCGAATGTATTCCCTAAAGCATATAGCGTTCTGCGAAATGGTTTCTTAAAACTGTAAAGTCATGCGAATGTATTCCCTAAAGCATATAGCGTTCTGCGAAATGGTTTCTTAAAACTGTAAAGTCATGCGAATGTATTCCCTAAAGCATACAGCGTTCTGCGAAATGGTTTCTTAAAACTGTAAAGTCATGCGAATGTATTCCCTAAAGCATACAGCGTTCTGCGAAATGGTTTCTTAAAACTGTAAAGTCATGCGAATGTATTCCCTAAAGCATACAGCGTTCTGCGAAATGGTTTCTTAAAACTGTAAAGTCATGCGAATGTATTCCCTAAAGCATACAGCGTTCTGCGAAATGGTTTCTTAAAACTGTAAAGTCATGCGAATGTATTCCCTAAAGCATATAGCGTTCTGCGAAATGGTTTATGAAAACTGTAAAGTCATGCGAATGTATTCCCTAAAGCATATAGCGTTCTGCGAAATGGTTTATGAAAACTGTAAAGTCATGCGAATGTATTCCCTAAAGCATACAGCGTTCTGCGAAATGGTTTATGAAAACTGTAAAGTCATGCGAATGTATTCCCTAAAGCATACAGCGTTCTGCGAAATGGTTTCTTAAAACTGTAAAGTCATGCGAATGTATTCCCTAAAGCATACAGCGTTCTGCGAAATGGTTTCTTAAAACTGTAAAGTCATGCGAATGTATTCCCTAAAGCATATAGCGTTCTGCGAAATTGTTTCTTGAAACTGTAAAGTCATGCGAATGTATTCCCTAAAGCATATAGCGTTCTGCGAAATTGCTTCTTGAAACTGTAAAGTCATGCGAATGTATTCCCTAAAGCATATAGCGTTCTGCGAAATTGTTTCTTGAAACTGTAAAGTCATGCAAATGTATTCCCTAAAGCATATAGCGTTCTGCGAAATTGTTTCTTGAAACTGTAAAGTCATGCAAATGTATTCCCTAAAGCATATAGCGTTCTGCGAAATTGTTTCTTGAAACTGTAAAGTCATGCAAATGTATTCCCTAAAGCATATAGCGTTCTGCGAAATTGCTTCTTGAAACTGTAAAGTCATGCAAATGTATTCCCTAAAGCATATAGCGTTCTGCGAAATGGTTTCTTAAAACTGTAAAGTCATGCGAATGTATTCCCTAAAGCATACAGCGTTCTGCGAAATTGTTTCTTGAAACTGTAAAGTCATGCAAATGTATTCCCTAAAGCATATAGCGTTCTGCGAAATGGTTTCTGAAAACTGTAAAGTCATGCGAATGTATTCCCTAAAGCATATAGCGTTCTGCGAAATTGTTTCTGAAAACTGTAAAGTCATGCGAATGTATTCCCTAAAGCATATAGCGTTCTGCGAAATTGTTTCATAAAACTGTAAAGTCATGCAAATGTATTCCCTAAAGCATATAGCGTTCTGCGAAATGGTTTCTTAAAACTGTAAAGTCATGCGAATGTATTCCCTAAAGCATATAGCGTTCTGCGAAATTGTTTCTTAAAACTGTAAAGTCATGCGAATGTATTCCCTAAAGCATATAGCGTTCTGCGAAATTGTTTCTGAAAACTGTAAAGTCATGCGAATGTATTCCCTAAAGCATATAGCGTTCTGCGAAATTGTTTCTTAAAACTGTAAAGTCATGCGAATGTATTCCCTAAAGCATATAGCGTTCTGCGAAATTGTTTCTTAAAACTGTAAAGTCATGCGAATGTATTCCCTAAAGCATATAGCGTTCTGCGAAATTGTTTCTTAAAACTGTAAAGTCATGCAAATGTATTCCCTAAAGCATATAGCGTTCTGCGAAATTGTTTCTTAAAACTGTAAAGTCATGCGAATGTATTCCCTAAAGCATATAGCGTTCTGCGAAATTGTTTCTTAAAACTGTAAAGTCATGCGAATGTATTCCCTAAAGCATATAGCGTTCTGCGAAATTGTTTCTGAAAACTGTAAAGTCATGCGAATGTATTCCCTAAAGCATATAGCGTTCTGCGAAATTGTTTCTTAAAACTGTAAAGTCATGCGAATGTATTCCCTAAAGCATATAGCGTTCTGCGAAATTGTTTCTTAAAACTGTAAAGTCATGCAAATGTATTCCCTAAAGCATATAGCGTTCTGCAAAATTGTTTCTTAAAATAGTAAAGTCATGCGAATGTATTCCCTAAGGCATATAGCGTTCTGCGAAATTGTTTCTTAAAACTGTAAAGTCATGCGAATGTATTCCCTAAAGCATATAGCGTTCTGCGAAATTGTTTCTTAAAACTGTAAAGTCATGCGAATGTATTCCCTAAAGCATATAGCGTTCTGCGAAATTGTTTCTTAAAACTGTAAAGTCATGCGAATGTATTCCCTAAAGCATATAGCGTTCTGCGAAATTGTTTCTTAAAACTGTAAAGTCATGCGAATGTATTCCCTAAAGCATATAGCGTTCTGCGAAATTGTTTCTTAAAACTGTAAAGTCATGCGAATGTATTCCCTAAAGCATATAGCGTTCTGCGAAATTGTTTATGAGTACTGTAAAGTCATGCAAATGTATTCCCTAAAGCATATAGCGTTCTGCGAAATTGTTTCTTAAAACTGTAAAGTCATGCAAATGTTCTTACAGCTGTAAATTCATGCAAATTTGATTCCTGAAGCTATAAAGTCCTTCGAATGTGTTTCCTAAACTATAAATTCCTGCAAAATTTTATTTTCCAAACCTAGGAACTGCAAAAATGTGGTCTTTTTCTATTTACACTGAACTTACCTTTTAAATGAAGTTAAACATTCACTTTACAAACCTTTATTCAAACATGTAATGATGAATAGGCTGACTAACAAGGCAGGTAAAACTCGCAAATGAAAATTTGAGTTTTAATAGCGAAACATGTCAGAACAACATCATATCAAATAATTTGTGTGTGTGGAAATACATAAAACACGTGGCTATGCATCAACATATACATAGCGAGCACTATAGTCCATTTCTTTTGGCGATGCATATTTGCACCGACTCGCGGCGGTGCCCTTTTAGCTCGGAAAAGTTTCCTGATCGCTGATTGGTTAGAATTATCTTGTCCAACCAATCAACGATCCGGAAACTTTTCCGAGCTAAAAGGGCACCGCTGCGAGTCGGTGCAAATATGCATCGCTAAAAGAAATGGACTATAGTCTTGAGAATTGGAAATATTGTTGGCATAAGCAAATGAAACAGTAACTCAAAAGTAAGCCCTCGAAGAAACTATAACTAAAAAAATAAATGCTCACAATACAAGAGAAAATGCAATAGAAGTTAACAAAGATCATACTTCAGCAGGAGTGCAGAAGGGGACTTTAAAAAACAACAACTGAGACACTTAAAAAAAATTAAGAATTTCAACACTTAAAAACCCAAGAACTTCAACACTTAAAAAATCAAGAACTGAAACACTAGAAAAACCAAGAACTTCAACACTTAAGAAATCAAGAACTGCAACATCTAAAAAACCAAAAACTGCAACACAAAAACATAGAACTTCAACACTTAAAAACCAAGAACTTCAACACTTAAAAACCAAGAAATTCATCACTTAAAAAACCAAGAAATTCAACACTTGAAAAACCATGAACTTTAACACTTAAAAAACCAAGAACTTCAGCACTTAAAACCAATAACTTCAGCACTTAAAAAACCAAGAACTTCAACACTTGAAAAACAACAACTGCAACACTTACAAAAACAAAAAGTTCAACACTTAAAAAACCAAGAACTTCAACACTTAAGAAATCAAGAACTGCAACATATAAAAAACCAAAAACTGCAACACAAAAAACATAGAACTTCAACACTTAGAAAACCAAGAACTTCAACACTTAAAAACCAAGAACCTCATCACTTAAAAAACCAAGAACTTCAACACTTGAAAAACCATGAACTTTAACATTTAAAAAACCAAGAACTTCAACACTTAAAACCAATAACTTCCGCACTTAAAAAACCAAGAACTTCAACACTTGAAAAACAACAACTGCAACACTTACAAAAACAAAAAGTTCAACACTTATAAAACCAAGAACTTCAACACTTAAGAAATCAAGAACTGCAACATCTAAAAAACCAAAAACTGCAACACAAAAAACATAGAACTTCAACACTTAGAAAACCAAGAACTTCAACACTTAAAAACCAAGAACCTCATCACTTAAAAAACCAAGAACTTCAACACTTGAAAAACCATGAACTTTAACATTTAAAAAACCAAGAACTTCAGCACTTAAAACCAATAACTTCCGCACTTAAAAAACCAAGAACTTCAACACTTGAAAAACAACAACTGCAACACTTACAAAAACAAAAAGTTCAACACTTATAAAACCAAGAACGTCAACACTTAAAAAACCAAGAACTGCAACACTTAAAAAACCAAGAACTGCAACACTTGAAAATCCAGGAAGTTCAACACTTAAAAAACCAAGGAGTTCAGCACTTAAAAACCAAGAAGTTCAACACTTAAAAAACAAAGAACTTCAACACTTAAAAAACCAAGGAGTTCAGCACTTAAAAACCCAAAAACTTCAATACTTACAAAATCAAGACCGCAACACCTAAAAAACCAAGAACTGCAACACTTATAAAACCCAAGAACTTCAACACTTGAAAACCCAAGAACTGCAACACCTAGCATTAGCCCCAATTTATAAAAATATCCTTAGCAATAACAAAAGTTTGCTGAATAAAGAAAAAAAAAGATTATATCTGTTTTAAGAATAAGAAAAAAGAAATATGTCCTTACCAATAACAAAAGTTTGCTGAATAAAGAAAAAAAAAGATCATATCTGTTTTAAGAATAAAAAAAGAAAGAAAGATATCCTTAGCAATAACAAAAGTTTGCTGAATAAAGAAAAAAAAGATCATATCTGTTTTAAGAATAAAAAAAAAAAGATATCCTTAGCAATAACAAAAGTTTGCTGAATAAAGGAAAAAAAAAGATCATATCTGTTTTAAGAATAAAAAAAAAGAAAGATATCCTTAGCAATAACAAAAGTTTGCTGAATAAAGGAAAAAAAAGATAATATCTGTTTTAAGAATAAAAAAAGATAGATATCCTTAGCAATACCAAAAGTTTGCTGAATAAAGGAAAAAAAAGATCATATCTGTTTTAAGAATAAAAAAAAGAAAGATATCCTCAGCAATAACAAAAGTTTGCTGAATAAAGGAAAAAAAAGATCATATCTGTTTTAAGAATAAAAAAAAGAAAGATATCCTTAACAATAACAAAAGTTTGCTGAATTAAAAAAAAAAAGATCATATTTGTTTTAAGAATAAAAAAAGGAAAGATATCCTTAGCTATAACAAAAGTTTGCTGAATAAAGAAAAAAAAGATCATATCTGTTTTAAGAATAAAAAAAAAGAAAGATATCCTTAGCAATAACAAAAGTTTGCTGAAGAAAGAAAAAAAAAGATCATATCTGTTTTGAGAATAAAAACAAAGAAAGATATCCTTAACAATAACAAAAGTTTGCTGAATAAAAAAAAAAGATCATATCTGTTTTAAGAATAAAAAAAAAAGATATCCTTAGCAATAACAAAAGTTAGCTGAATAAAGAAAAAAAGATCATATCTGTTTTAAGAATAAAAAAAAAGATATCCTTAGCAATAACAAAAGTTAGCTGAATAAAGAAAAAAAAGATCATATCTGTTTTAAGAATAAAAACAAAGAAAGATATCCTTAGCAATAACAAAAGTTTGCTGAATAAAGAAAAAAAGATCATATGTTTAAAAAAAAAAAACAAAGAAAGATATCCTTAGCAATAACAAAAGTTTGCAAAATAAGGAAAAAAAAAAAGATCATATCTGTTTTAAGAATAAAAACAAAGAAAGATATCCTTAGCAATAACAAAAGTTTGCTGAATAAAGAAAAAAAAAGATAAAAAAAAGTTTTAAACAATAAAAGAAGATAGAAAACCACAAATATGCCAATTTCAGACGATTGCATTTGGAACAAGCGAGGGTAACCACTCACAATGGGTCCACGAACAGAAATATCTTCAAATATTTGAAAAGGAGAAAAGCAACAGCTGGCTGGATCACACACTCGTCCCCACCTTCCTCTCTCTCTCTCTCTCTCTCTCTCTCTCTCTCTCTCTCTCTCTCTCTCTCTCTCTCTCTCTCTCTCTCTCTAGCATTTGCCCCCCAGGAAAAAGAAATATAATTTTCCTCCGCATATCCAAACAAGATTATCCTTGGGCCGAAAGGAAATGTCTACAGAATTTACTTTACAATTTTCTCAGGGGAATACAATTCAAGTTTCCGTCTATCCTGCCACTCTCGGCAGAAGGGGGAAGTTGTAGGGGATGAAGAAGAGGATGTAGATAACTATAGATGAATAAATAAGAATTAATTATATCCCCAAAAGTCTTCAGTTACCTTGAAGCTGCAGAGACGAAATAAACCTGGATGGCTTCTTTTGTGGATTTGCAAAGGGAACGGCATCATAGCTTGAAAGGTCAATTTATACACAATGAATATCCTTAAAAAAAAAAAAAAAAAAAAAAAAAAAAAAAAAAAAAAAAAAAAAAAAAAAAAAAAAAAACATTCCCTTATATAACTGGATCAACAATAACATCTTTGCAAGTTCACTCTTGTTATTTACAAGGACAACTATAGCTGTCATTCTTAAAGCTGCTTTGATATTTGGCCACATTCTAGTCGAAATTGTGTTCATTAGTTCTATCTTATACATAATTCTACTAGTCGAAGTACTTACTCAATTCGAATGAAGGGAATTAAAGGAGACAGAAGAAAGAAATATTACTTCTGAGGCATTCTTACGAAGGAAACGAGAATAAAGGGCAGATGACACTAAACCAACGAATGGGAATGGTATAATCAATTCGTACTC
>NC_090731.1:162374091-162376591 GCF_036898095.1 Palaemon carinicauda
TGTTCAATCGCTTTTCCTCTAACAGGAATCTCTGTTCAATCGCTTTTCCTCTAACAAAAATCTTTGTTTAATCGCTTTTCCTCTAACAGGAATCTCTGTTCAATCGCTTTTTCCTCTAACATGAATCTCTGTTCAGTCGCTTTTCCTCTAACAGGAATCTCTGTTCAGTCGCTTTTCCTCTAACAGGAATCTCTGTTCAGTCGCTTTTCCTCTAACAGGAATCTCTGTTCAATCGCTTTTCCTCTAACAAAAATCTTTGTTCAATCGCTTTTTCCTCTAACAGGAATCTCTGTTCAATCGCTTTTCCTCTAACAAAAATCTTTGTTCAATCGCTTTTCCTCTAACAGGAATCTCTGTTCAATCGCTTTTCCTCTAACATGAATCTCTGTTCAGTCGCTTTTCCTCTAACAGGAATCTCTGTTCAGTCGCTTTTCCTCTAACAGGAATCTCTGTTCAGTCGCTTTTCCTCTAACAGGAATCTCTGTTCAACCACGCTTTTCTTCTAACAAGAATCTCTATTCAATCAATTTTCCTCTAACAGAAATCTCTGTTCAATCACTTTTCCTCTAACATGAATCTCTGTTCAGTCGCTTTTCCTCTAACAGGAATCTCTGTTCAATCACTTTTCCTCTAACATGAATCTCTGTTCAGTCGCTTTTTCCTCTAACAGGAATCTCTGTTCAATCGCTTTTCCTCTAACATGAATCTCTGTTCAGTCGCTTTTCCTCTAACAGGAATCTCTGTTCAGTCGCTTTTCTTCTAACAAGAATCTCTGTTCAATCGCTTTTCCTCTAACAGGAATCCCTGTTTAATCACGCTTTTCTTCTAACAAGAATCTCTATTCAATCGCTTTTCCTCTAACAAAAATCTCTGTTCAGTCGCTTTTCCTCTAACAGGAATCTCTGTTCAATTGCTTTACCTCTAACAGGAATCTCTTTTCAATCACGCTTTTCTTCTAACAAGAATCTATTCAATCGCTTTTCCTCTAACATGAATCTCTGTTCAGTCGCTTTTCCTCTAACAGGAATCCCTGTTTAATCGCTTTTCCTCTAACATGAATCCCTGTTCAATCACACTTTTCTTCTAACAAGAATTTCTGTTGAATCTGTGCAATCAATATAGAAGAAAGACGCCGAACGTTCAAGAAGTAGGTCAGCATTTTTTTTTTTTCAATGACGACTCGAAAAAAAAGCGAGTTGCGTCACCTGGTCTATTCCTGACTTTTCATCCGAGATGAGATTCTAATGTCAATGAATAATATTCGCGATGCTGCGTCAGTCCCTGAATAAAGAATGGGGGAAAGGTTTATTTTCAAATTGTATTTCAGATATTTCGAAATATTAATAAACTGCACATGAAGAATGTTTGTCTTTGCAATGCATAGATCACTGCGTCTCTTAGAAGGTTTAAAGGTCTATCAGGGATGGGAGAGGCAATGGACCGTGACCGTGTCCTAGCTATTATTATTATTATTATTATTATTATTATTATTATTATTATTATTACTTGCTAAGCTACAATCCTAGTTAGAAAATCAGGATACTATAAGCCTAGTAGCTCCAACAGGAAAAATAGCCCAGTGAGGAAAGACAAGGAAAAGTAAAATATTTAAAGAACAGTAACATTATTAAAATAAATATTTCATATAAAGAATATAAAAACTTTAACAAAACAAGAGGAAGAGAAATAAGATGGAATAGTGTGCCCGAGTGTACCGCAAGATAGTGGAAAATCATGGTACAGAGGCTATGGCACTACCCAAGACTAGAGAACAATGGTTTCATTCTGGAGTGCCCTTCTCCTATAAGAGCTGTTTACCATACCTAAATAGTCTCTTCTACCCTCACTGAGAGGAAAATGGCCACTGAACAATTACTAGTAGGTCACCCTCTGAGCAAAGAAGAATTGTTTGGTAATCTCAGTATTGTAATGTGTATGAGGGCAGAGGAGAATCTGTAAAGAATAGGCCAGACTATTTGGTGTATGTGTAGGCAAAGGGAATATGAACCGTAATCAGAGAGAAGGATCCAATGAAGTACTGTCTGGCAAGTCAAAGGACCCCATACCTCTCTAACGGTAGTATCTCAACGGAGGCTGTTGCCCAGGCCAACCTACTACCTATAGCTAGCAGGACAATACCCAAGAGACTGATCATATATGCATATAATCAGCGGCCTAGGGCTCTCTCCCTTCAAGCTAGGACCAGGGAGGGTCAAGCAATGGCTGCTGACGACTCAGTAGGCTCAAAAAAAAAAAAAAAAAAAAAAAAACCACCTAACTCACAATGATGGTGAAGTTGCAGATATTACAAGAAACTATCGTGTTTGAGCCTGACTCCATCTCCCGTCCAGCAGAACGCAAGGCAGGGACGTTTCCAACTGGTCACGACAACCGCACCATTTTAACTCGGTAGGGTAATTCCTTTAAGAACATTAATTCCGTTGTTGAGATTCAGTACTGTTGTTGAGTTCGGATCAAAATTCAACTGTATTTACATAAG
>NC_090731.1:162381591-162394091 GCF_036898095.1 Palaemon carinicauda
TGAGGAAAGGAAACAAGGAAATAAACTACAAGGGAAGTAATGAATAATTGAAATAAAACATTTTAAGAACAGTAACAATATCAAATTATATATTTTATCTATAAACTATAAAAACATAAAAAAAACAAGGGGAAAATAAATAACATAAAATAGAGTGCCAGAGTGTACCCTCAAGCAAGAGAACACTACAAGGGAAGTAATGAATAATTAAAATAAAACATTTTAAGAACAGTAACAATATCAAATTAGATATTTCATCTATAAACTATATAAAACTTAAAACAAACAAGGGGAAAATAAATAACATAGAATAGAGTGCCAGCGTGTACCCTCAAGCAAGAGAACACTACAAGGGAAGTAATGAATAATTAAAATAAAACATTTTAAGAACAGTATCAATATCAAATTATATATTTCATATAAAAACTTAAAACAAAAAAGGGGAAAATAAATAACATAGAATAGAGAGCCAGAGTGTACCCTCAAGCAAGAGAACACTAACCCAAGACAGTGGAAGACAACAGTAATGATAATAGTGGTAATAATCATTATAATTATTACAAGTAGTAATAGCAGTAGTAGTGGATGTTCCTTGAATTAGTTCTTAAACATATACTTGCTAACAAAATAAACTTTGCTTAAAAAGATCCTGAATCATTTCGTCGTAGCTTGTTCGTATGACGAAACTTCTCCACTATATGCTGACTATCAAAACTCCCAAAGGTTCAATTTAGAAAGAGCGCGAAAAAACGCTCGAATGCGAGGATATTTCATAAAAAAAAGTGCTATACCACTGTTAAAAATTTACATTAAAAAAACCGTAAATCCTTTGCAACATTTATTCCAAGATTTTTACCGTTTTAAAAAGGGATATATTGACGTAAAGGAGTAATATTACGGTCACCAACCCATAAAATATAAGAACAGGGTTAAATTATTATTATTATTATTATTATTATTATTATTATTACTATTATTACTATTATTATTAATGTAAAATTACGGTCGCCTATTATTATTATTATTATTATTATTATTATTATTATTATTATTATCAATGTAAAATTACAGTCGCCTATTATTATTATTATTATTATTATTATTATTATTATTATCATTATTATTATTATTAATGTAAAATTACGGTCGCCTGTATTTTACTGAAATACGGTTGAGAACAGTATATTTTTACGGAGAATAACCGGGTAAAATTACTGTTTCTTTTTAACAGCGCACTAAAAACTAAGGCCACAACCCAGCAATTCAAGCCAAAGCACTCGGCAACACTAAAACGATGAAATATAACTGTCCGTTTATGACGGTGTTTGCAGAACCTCCCTTCAATTCCGACGAGAAATACTGCTGGCTATCCCGAGGCTACACTGGCCTATTACATCCCAGACGAAGAACCTTTATTATAATAAACCTTTCCTCGTTCCAACCGCAGCTCTTCATATGCACGAGATGTAGAAAAGATCATTCCAATTCCAGGGATTCCAATTCCAGGCCATGCTGCTGGAAAGGGCTACAGGCAACTGGAACGAGTGAGAGCTTGATTAGCTTCTCCGCTTAAAGAGGTTCAAGAGGAATTGTCATCTTAGATGATATTGTCTTGTGTGATTTGCGCCATCTTTTATTTGCGATGAATTAGTGGCCGGCGATGTCATGGAATGCATTTGCCATGCTCTCTCTCTCTCTCTCTCTCTCTCTCTCTCTCTCTCTCTCTCTCTCTCTCTCTCTCTCTCTCTCCATATATGTATGTATTTATTGTGTGTATGTATATATACAGCATATATATACAAGCACATATACAAGCACATATACATACATACAAACACCCACATATACATATATATATATATATATATATATATATATATATATATATGTATATATATATATATATATATATATATATATATATATATATATATATATATATATATATATATGATAAATTTTGCACATTTTTACGTGTTTTTTCATATTCAAATAAGCCATATATATTTTTTGATACATTAATGTCTGGATTCTCTTAACGACCTCGGGATCAGAGCCCCAGGCGAAATCACACAAAGACAAGAGCTTGGCTCCGGCCGGGAATCGAACCCTGGTCGGCAAGTGGGTTAGTCACTGTCTGTACAAGCTTGCCGACCAGGGTTCGATTCCCGGCCGGAGCCAAGCTCTTGTCTTTGTGTGATTTCGCCTGGGGCTCTGATCCCGAGGTCGTTAAGAGAATCCAGACATTAATGTATCAAAACATATATATGGCTTATTTGAATATATATATATATATATATATAATTATATATATATATATATATATATATATATATATACACACATATATATATATTAAATCTTTCTTCCTCATATATACTGTATATATATGTATATATATATATATATATATATATATATATATATATATATATATATATATATATATATATATATATATATATATATATGTATGTATATATATACACAGAGAGAGAGAGAGAGAGAGAGAGAGAGAGAGAGAGAGAGAGAGAGAGAGAGAGAGAGAGACAGACAGACAGACAGACAGAGAGAGAGAGAGAGAGAGAGAGAGAGAGAGAGAGAGAGCAGCAGCAGCAAAATGAAAAATGAGAGGCTTTGGCAACAATGCGAGAGACAGAAGAGCAGAACAAGCAGAAAAATGAGAGGGGCTTTTGCAACACAATATGAGAGAGAGAGAGAGAGAGAGAGAGAGAGAGAGAGAGAGAGAGAGAGAGAGAGAGAGAGAGAGGTTATAACAACACGATATTATGACTCCTGAATATTAAGTGTTTTTTATTGTGTTTAAAAAAGAGAATCTGAAAAAGGTTAAATTACAACGTAGGACAAGAGAGACATTGTTCATGCAACCGTGGGTTGCAATCAGTTGCAAATTTATATATATATATATATATATATATATATATATATATATATATATATATATAATATACATATACATACATACATATACCAAAGGCACTTCCCCCAATTTTGGGGGGTAGCCGACAACAACAAGAAACAAAACAAAAAGGGGACCTCTACTCTCTACGTTCCTCCAGCCTAACCAGGGACTCAGCCGAGTTCAGCTGGTACTGCTAGGGTGCCACAGCCCAACCTCCCACATTTCCACCACAGATGAAGCTTCATACTGCCGAGTCCCCTACTGCTGCTACCTCCGCGGTCATCTAAGGCACCGGAGGAAGCAGCAGGGCCTACCGGAACTGCGTCACAATCGCTCGCCATTCATTCCTATTTCTAGCACGCTCTCTTGCCTCTCTCACATCTATCCTCCTATCACCCAGAGCTTTCTTCACACCATCCATCCACCCAAACCTTGGCCTTCCTCTTGTACTTCTCCCATCAACTCTTGCATTCATCACCTTCTTTAGCAGACAGCTATTTTCCATTCTCTCAACATGGCCAAACCACCTCAACACATTCATATCCACTCTAGCCGCTAACTCATTTCTTACACCCGTTCTCACCCTCACCACTTCGTTCCTAACCCTATCTACTCGAGATACACCAGCCATACTCCTCAGACACTTCATCTCAAACACATTCAATTTCTGTCTCTCCATCACTTTCATTCCCCACAACTCCGATCCATACATCACAGTTGGTACAATCACTTTCTCATATAGAACTCTCTTTACATTCATGCCCAATCCTCTATTTTTTACTACTCCCTTAACTGCCCCCAACACTTTGCAACCTTCATTCACTCTCTGACGTACATCTGCTTCCACTCCACCATTTGCTGCAACAACAGACCCCAAGTACTTAAACTGATCCACCTCCTCAAGTAACTCTCCATTCAACATGACATTCAACCTTGCACCACCTTCCCTTCTCGTACATCTCATAACCTTACTCTTACCCACATTAACTCTCAACTTCCTTCTCTCACACACCCTTCCAAATTCTGTCACTAGTCGGTCAAGCTTCTCTTCTGTGTCTGCTACCAGTACAGTATCATCCGCAAACAACAACTGATTTACCTCCCATTCATGATCATTCTCGCCTACCAGTTTTAATCCTCGTCCAAGCACTCTAGCATTCACCTCTCTCACCACTCCATCAACATACAAGTTAAACAACCACGGCGACATCACACATCCCTGTCTCAGCCCCACTCTCACCGGAAACCAATCGCTCACCTCATTTCCTATTCTAACACATGCTTTACTACCTATGTAGAAACTTTTCACTGCTTGCAACAACCTTCCACCAACTCCATATAACCTCATCACATTCCACATTGCTTCCCTATCAACTCTATCATATGCTTTCTCCAGATCCATAAACGCAACATACACCTCCTTACCTTTTGCTAAATATTTCTCGCATATCTGCCTAACTGTAAAAATCTGATTCATACAACCCCTACCTCTTCTAAAACCACCCTGTACTTCCAAGATTGCATTCTCTGTTTTATACTTAATCCTATTAATCAGTATTCTACCATACACTTTTCCAACTACACTCAACAAACTAATACCTCTTGAATTACAACACTCATGCACATCTCCCTTACCCTTATATAGTGGTACAATACATGCACAAACCCAATCTACTGGTACCATTGACAACACAAAACACACATTAAACAATCTCACCAACCATTCAAGTACAGTCACACCCCCTTCCTTCAACATCTCAGCTTTCACACCATCCATACCCGATGCTTTTCCTACTCTCGTTTCATCTAGTGCTCTCCTCACTTCCTCTATTGTAATCTCTCTCTCATTCTCATCTCCCATCACTGGCACCTCAACACCTGGAACCGCAATTATATCTGCCTCCCTATCATCCTCAACATTCAGCAAACTTTCAAAATATTCCGCCCACCTTTTCCTTACCTCCTCTCCTTTTAACAACCTTCCATTTCCATCTTTCACTGTCTCTTCAATTCTTGCGCCGGCCTTCCTTACTCTCTTCACTTCTTTCCAAAACTTCTTCTTATTCTCTTCATATGACTGACCCAGTCCCTGACCCCACCTCAGGTCAGCTGCCCTCTTTGCCTCACGTACCTTGCGCTTTACTTCCACCTTTTTCTCTCTATATTTTTCATACTTCTCTATACTATTACTCTGCAGCCATTCTTCAAAAGCCCTCTTTTTCTCTTCCACTTTTACCTTCACTCCTTCATTCCACCATTCACTGCCCTTCCTCATGCTGCCTCCAACAACCTTCTTGCCACATACATCACTTGCAATCCCAACAAAATTTTCTTTTGCTAACTTCCACTCCTCCTCTAAATTACCAGTTTCTCTTACTCTCACCTCGTCATATGCCATTTTCAACCTTTCCTGATATTTACTTTTTACCCCCGGTTTTATTAGCTCTTCAACCCTCACTAGCTCCCTTTTACATCCACCTACTCTATTCCCCCACTCTTTTGCTACAACCAATTTTCCTTCCACCAAAAAATGATCAGACATACCGTTAGCCATACCCCTAAACACGTGCACGTCTTTCAATCTTCCAAACATTCTTTTTGTTATCAACACATAATCCATATATATAAATATATATATATATTATATATATATATATATATATATATATATATATATATATATATATATATATATATATATATATATATAAAATATATATATATATATATATATATAATATATATATATATATATATATATAAATATATATATATAAATATATATATAATATACATATATATATATATATATTTTATATTATATATATATAAATATATATATATATATATATATATATATATATATATATATAAATATATATATATAAATATATATATAATATACATATATATATATATATATATATATATATATATATTTATATATATATATATATATATATATATATATATATATATATATTATTCAGAAACTCATCCAGTGATTAACTATACAATAAGATCATACTATTTACATTTCAATCCTAAAGCTCATAACTCATAAATGCAAACGTTACAAAAACAAAAGTTACACAAAGTAATTTTTTTAATAATATGATTTTATCAGCATATATCTATTATGAAAGACTCAACTCTTTATAAACTTTATATGGGTTCCTGCTAACATCGCCAGAGCAGTAGGAGCTGAAAAAGAAATTCAGCAGCCATTGCCTTGCCCTCCTTGGTTCTAACTTGGATGGAGAGGGGGCTTGGGCGCTGATCATAAATATATATATATATATATATATATATATATATATATATATATATATATATATATATATACTGTATATATATAGTCAGTCTCTAGGGTATTGTCCTACTTGCTAGGGCAATGTCCCTGTCCCTTGCCTCTGCCATTCATGACCGGCCTTTAAAACTTTAAAGCCTTTACACAAGTAAAGAAATTTTACACGTTACGAAAATCGATAACAAAATCAATGCAAGAACGCCCCCCCCCCAAAAAAAAAATAGCAAAGCTAATTACCTCCGCCAACGAAGTTGTTGAGAAGGTTATGTCTTCGCCCGATGTTTGTCGCTTTGTTTGTTTGTGAACAACGTCTTGGCTACAATTTTACTAATGGAATAATGAATCTTTCAGGGATTAATTTTTATGTCAAGACGTTTAAGTGTTTCAATTTTGAAAGTCCTAAATCAAAGGTCAAGGAAGAGGTCGATCGAATTAACCTTAACCTAGAGAAATAAGCTACCACAAAAAAATAGCAAAGCTAATTATGTCCGCCAACGAAGTTGTTGAGGAGGTTATGTTTGCTACTTTGTTTGTTTGTGAACAACTTCTTGGCTACAATTTTACTAATGGAGTAATGAATCTTTCAGGGATTAATTTTTATGTCAAGACGTTTAAGAGTTTCAATTTTGAAAGTCCTAAAACACAGGTCAAGGTCAAGCAAAAGGTCGACCAAATTAACCCTAACATCGAGAAATAAGCTGCGGGGCGGATTGTATGCTCTTTTCTAAGTGCCCCCCTCTAGTTCCCAATGTTTCTCATCAACATGCACGACGTAGTTTCGCTGAATTGAGATCACAGTGTTTGCCAAACGCTTTCATTCACATGAAAAGTTCTTTAAGCTTTACGTTTTAGATTCATAACTTTGCATTCCATTATAATTGAGAAAGAAAAATCATTGCTTGCTTTGATGTTGGATACTTCACGATCTAAAGACAGCTGCAATTTTTATTAGATTTGCTAACAATACATGTACTCTACGCTCATAACAAGTTGTCTTATATAATTGTATCCTATACCAAGACAAAACATAGTCACCCTGTTTGTCTCTCGGTTATTTGATAGTTTATAAAAAAAAAAAAAAAATTTATTCGTTCCCCAAATCACTTTCCTTTATCGGTGTTATGTATTCCCTTTCTGTTTGGAATATTTTGTGTATCGCCATGATCAATAAAGCTGTAATAGTAAGGGTCATCCATACTAGGTTGATTTGCTGTAAGCGATCAGACAAAAGTTCTCCACCATCACCAGTCTGAAGTGGCCAGCATAGTGATGAATACTAGCCTAACACCAGACATGAATAAGGGCATGTCTGAGGACTTTGTCCTGCAATGGACTAGAAACGGCTGCATTTGTTTTTGGTGTTGCAATGTATTTATGGAGATAGCAAGGTATCATTAATATTTTCTTGATAAAAGATCAATTACACTAGATTGCTTCACTCCTAGATAAGACTGAACTAGAGCAAATAAAATTATTAATGGCTGCCACATACGTTGCTTAGGCCTTAAGCTCGTCAATTTCTTCTTTGTATGAATTATTAAAATAATGCAACTACCAACTACATCAATAGATTTTTCGAACTTTTTGTTACTTCGTTCTTATATATATATATACACATTTATATATATATATATATATATATATATATATATATATATATATATATATATATATATATATATATATATATATACAGTATATATATATACACAGTATATGTATATATATATATAAATATATATACAGTATATATATATACACAGTATATGTATATATATATATATATATATATATATATATATATATATATATATAAATATATAAATATATATATATAGGATATATATATATATACTGTATATAAAAAACATTTAAATCAATACAAAATAGCCGAAACTTAACGGAATAAGTCTATCTAAACCGTTTTATAACAGAATCCCAAGTTTGAAGAATGGATAATGATTTGCAGGCATTGTTTAAAAAATTCAGTTCCCTTTTCAATATAGATATCATTTGCTATTGAAGCTGAACCTCTGACACTAAACTGTCATATGAATGTCTAAAACTCGAGAGAGAGAGAGAGAGAGAGAGAGAGAGAGAGAGAGAGAGAGAGAGAGAGAGAGAGAGAGAGAGAGAGAGAGAGAGAGAGAGACACTACTGTACGTCAACATCAACTCGACTATATCTTCCACGGGCTTTTAAGCATACATTAGGAAATCACAATTCGAAATATCAATGAAAAAGATGAATTTAATCAAGCTTTTCATTATCAATGGGAGGAGACTCAACGCCAACGACCAATGACAAGGATAAATTTGAAAGAGCTTTTCAATATTAATGTCAAAAAAAAAAAAAAAAAAAAAAAAAAAAAAAAAAAAACCAACAACAACAACGACCAATGACATGGATAAATTTGAAAGAGCTTTTCAATATTAATGTCAAAAAAAAAAAAAAAAAAAAAAAAAAGACAACAACAACAACATAAACGCATATTTGAATTTGATGTTGCACCGGCTTCCAGAGTTGAATATTAATATTCTTATAGTTATAATGAAGCTATTTAATAACTACGATTCAATACTACGGCCATCATCCAAAACCCTAAGGAGAAAAAAGTGCCTAACCACGACATAGGCGGGGAATTAATTCTTTTCCCACCTTTATCCCTACATTAAGGGGTCGGTTGCATGATTGCGCCCCCTCCAATGCCTTCTATCTAAGGGATCCTCTTCCACCAAAGCTCTTTTCTCCATATTATCCTTCACTCTATTTTGCCTTCTAATTCTCTGCCTCCTTCTCGATTTCCAACACCCTTATAAAAGGTTACAGCCTAGCCCTCCTCACTCCACTCCTCCTCACTGTGACGGCCGAGAGCAAGGTTATGACTCAAAGGCAGGATGCAATCAACTGAGTAACTTTATTAAAGAACACTCTCCTTTATATACAAAACCTCAAGGCAACAGGAATTTTCATGTTCGAGAAACAGACAATGTTAGAGAGGAAACACGCACACATGTTTATTCTGGTTCTTTTTAGTGCGAGGGAAGAGCGCAGATACAAGCATAATATATATAAAATAATTTATGTACGATCGTGTGACACACGGTTGGTACATCACCATCCATCTATCCTGTGGTAAGAGTGTAAGAATACTACCACAGTACATCCTGCGTTTCGTAGAAAGCGACTAAAAGGACAGCTGCTGCCTTTCAGTCTTGCTTTTTAGCAAAAGGCTAGAAGACCCACTGTCAATAATTGTGGAAACTGCTGGCTTGCAGAGGGGCAATTTAGACAAAAGCTAGGTCCACCGCCAATAACTGATATATAATTGCAAGGTCATGCGATCGTAAAAACTCTTTGCTAAATTATAAACCGAGAGTAGCATGTGATAACATCAATATTCGCCCTGTTTTTAAATTCTTAATAAATGTGTATGTAAATATACATACGCAACTATGTATACACAATTACCTGTAATAAAATGAACAATATAATCACAGCTCAAATACTTTCATACCGCTAAAGTCAGTTACCAGTACACTTAATGCGTATGTAAATACGCATACGAAAGTATATGTACACAATTACCAGTAATAAAATAAACAATATAATTACTCTCAAACATTTCCATACCGCTACAGGCAATTACCAGTACATTTATTGAGTTTTAAATCCCTAATATTTATTTCGAAAAAAGAACTGGCTATAATTTACAGAAGCTGAATCACAAAATCTTTACATCCACTTGAAATACAGAAGGCATTAGCGCCAGTGGCTATATCTTCTCCTGACAGAATTCCAATACCAACTGGCTTCTCGGTACAAAAATTTCAGCCTACGTTTGGCGTTCCCTTTTATCCGCTGTTATTAGGTTATTGTGATGTGCGAGAACTTGAAAGCCGGAATCTTCGACACACAAAATGGCTCTTTAATCTTTATCGGTTTTTCTGCTTTTGGTTTTGATATATTTAAATATTAGAAAGAAAAAATGATAAATGTAAATATTGGATCATATTGGATCCGTAATTTCTGCTTTTGAGTTTGATATATTTAAATATTAGAATGCAAATAATGATGAATGTAAATATTGGATCTGTGATTACTGCTTTTGAGGTTGATATATCTAAATATCAGAATGCAAAAAATGATAAATATAAATATTGGATCTGTAATTTCTTCTTTTGAGTTTGATATACTTAAATATTAGAATGCAAATAATGATAAATGTAAATATTGAATCTGTAATTTCTGCTTTTGAATTTGATATACTTAAATATTAGAATGCAAATAATAATGAATGTAAATATTGGATCTGTGATTACTGCTTTTGAGTTTGATATATCTAAATATTAGAATGCAAATAATGATAAATATAAATATTGGATCCGTAATTTCTGATTTTGAGTTTGATATACTTATATATTCGAATGCAGAAATGATAAATGCAAATATTGGATCTGTAATTTCTGCTTTTGAGTTTGATATACTTATATATTCGAATGCAGAAATGATAAATGCAAATATTGGATCTGTAATTTCTGCTTTTGAGTTTGATATACTTATATATTCGAATGCAGAAATGATAAATGCAAATATTGGATCTGTAGGATACATAATATAAGAACGAAGTATAAACACATCTTGACAAGATGAAGGACTATTTACATATCAAAGTAAGAAAAGCTGAAGAGACTTTGTATTTATAAGTTTGCCTTTCTGTCTGCTTTCTGAAAAGCTAAGGGCATCTCTTTTTAAGTATATTTTCAAATATATTACATGTATATATATATATATATATATATATATATATATATATATATATACTGTATATATATATATATATATATACTGTATATATATATATATATATATATATATATATATATATATATATATATATATATATATATATATATATATATATATACCGTATGTACACACGAATATATTTGTATGTGCATATATATGTATAAATATTTATTTATATATGTTCACATTCACATGTATATATAAATATATATATATATATATATATATATATATATATATATATATATATATATATATATATATATATAAGGGTCACATTCTGATTATGGATTCTGGGTATAAAAGGCAATTTTGACAAGACCCTATTGGCAACGTCACTGCCTAGCGGTCTGTTGGACTGGGGTTCGAGTTATGCTCACAGTCCATAGGGTAGTGTCTGCAACCTCACTATCCTTGCGAGCTAAGGATGGGCTGTTTGGTGGAGCCTATAGGTCTACCTGCTGAGTCATCAGCAGCCATCGCCTGGCCCTCCCTAGTCCTAGCTTGGGTGGAGAGGGGGCTTGGGGCTAATCATATGTGTATAGGGTCAGTTTCTAGGGCACTGTCACTGTCTCTTGCCTCTGCCATTCATGAGTGACCTGTAAAGGTTGCTGTGGCCTGATTGGTAACGTCTTTGCCTGGTGTTTGCCAGTCGGGGGTTCGATTCCCGCTCAGACTCGTTAGTGCCATTAGTGTCTGCAACCTTACCATCCTTGTGAACTAAGGTTTGGGGGTTTGGGGGAGCCTATAGGTCTATCTGCTGAGTCATCAGCAGCCACTGCCAGGCCCTCCCTGGTCCTAGCTTGGGTGGAGAGGAGGCTTGGGCGCTGATCATATGATATAAGGTCAGTCTCTAGGGCATTGTCCTGATTGCTAAGGCAATGTCACTGTCCCTTGCCTCTGCCATTCATGAGCGACCTTTAAACCTTTAAAGAGTCGGGTTTGAGAAAAAATCGCAGGAGCATATTGAGATAAAACTACTTTATTGCGATCAAATAGCCACATCTTAATATGAAAATATCAGGATTTATCTTATCTAAAACAGAATTCCATCTCATTCAGGGTCCTGTTTATCAAGAATATTTGGGGGAGAGGAAAGTCATTATTCTGTGGTAGAATTAAGGGAAAAAAACGGGTCATATTCTGCGATGAGATTTTTTTAAATAATGGCTCAGTGTCAAAGAATCAAATCTGGGGAGCAAATGTCCATGCTTTAAGAGGAAATTTTGGATGCTATTGGGTCATATTTCGAAAGTCTCTATTTTCGAGAGTATAATTTTCATATCTTGAGATGAAATGCTTTGACGTTGTTACTGTTTTAGAATGATTTATTGTTAACTTGTTCTCATCATTTATTTATTTCCTTATTTCCTTTCCTCTCTGGGCTATTTTTCCCTATTGGAGCCCTTTGGCTTATAGCATCTTGCTTTTCCAAATAGGGTTGTAGCTTGGCTAGTA
>NC_090731.1:162399091-162401025 GCF_036898095.1 Palaemon carinicauda
CTTTTCCTCTTCTTACTTCCTTCATGGTTGACCTCTCATCCCATCTTTTCCTCTTCTTACTTCCTTCATGGTTGACCTCTCATCCCATCTTTTCCTCTTCTTACTTCCTTCATGGTTGACCTCTCATCCCATCTTTTCCTCTTCTTACTTCCTTCATGGTTGACCTCTCATCCCATCTTTTCCTTTTCTTACTTCCTTCATGGTTGACCTCTCATCCCATCTTTTCCTCTTCTTACTTCCTTCATGGTTGACCTCTCATCCCATCTTTTCCTCTTCTTACTTCCTTCATGGTTGACCTCTCATCCCATCTTTTCCTTTTCTTACTTCCTTCATGGTTGACCTCTCATCCCATCTTTTCCTCTTCTTACTTCCTTCATGGTTGACCTCTCATCCCATCTTTTCCTCTTCTTACTTCCTTCATGGTTGACCTCTCATCCCATCTTTTCCTCTTCTTACTTCCTTCATGGTTGACCTCTCATCCCATCTTTTCCTTTTCTTACTTCCTTCATGGTTGACCTCTCATCCCATCTTTTCCTCTTCTTACTTCCTTCATGGTTGACCTCTCATCCCATCTTTTCCTCTTCTTACTTCCTTCATGGTTGACCTCTCATCCCATCTTTTCCTTTTCTTACTTCCTTCATGGTTGACCTCTCATCCCATCTTTTCCTCTTCTTACTTCCTTCATGGTTGACCTCTCATCCCATCTTTTCCTCTTCTTACTTCCTTCATGGTTGACCTCTCATCCCATCTTTTCCTTTTCTTACTTCCTTCATGGTTGACCTCTCATCCCATCTTTTCCTTTTTCTTCCTTCAGGAATCGGGTAGAAAAGGGTATCAATAAACCGTCCCACTGAGTTTAGCAATAAAAAAGGGAGAGATGACACGCGATGTTCTCTTACATATGAACCACAGAGTAGAGGTGATCCATAATCATAAATAAGAGGAAAAATCTTTTGTAGAAACGTAGTTACCAAAGGTCATATGTATAGAGTGTTCATCACGAATTCCGCAGTTAAAATTTATTGTATCTAATGTTTTGTTTTATGCAAAAAAAAAAAAAAAAAAAAAAAAAAAAAAAAAAAAAAAAAAAAAAAAAAATGAATATTATTATTATTCTAACTCCTCATCGTGAAACATCTGACCCATTTTTCTGGCCTGTTATGAGGAAGTTATTTTTAATCCCTTCATGCAAACCTAAAGATTGTGTTTATATGAATATGATTTTAATCGAATTTAGTTTAATTAGAACTAGCAAAATTGAAAAATAATTGAGTAAGGAAGTGTTAAAAGTGAAATATTTGAGGCAGTGATCTCAGCTGTATAATTGATTGACAATTGAAATGTAATCTAAAAACTGTGGCCTGATTGGTAACGTCTCTGCCTGGCGTTTGCCAGTCGAGGGTTCGAGTCCCGCTCAGACTCGTTAGTGCCATTAGTATTTGCAACCTTACCATCCTTGTGAGCTAAGCTTGGGGGGTTTGGGGGAGCCTATAGGTCTATCTGTCGAGTCAATCAGCAGCCACTGCCTGGCCCTCCCTGGTCCTAGCTTGGGTGGAGAGGAGGCTTGGGCGATGATCATATAATATATGGTCTGTCTCTAGGGCATTAGAGAAAAATACCTATAGTGAATTTCCTTTTACCTAGTAATAGATATATGACTGTATCAAGAAAAAGAGACGCTATATCTCTGGGATTCCCTCAAAGATGTTTCCATTCAGAGGAATAACAAGAGCAATCAGAGATTCCTGACCTCCCCGAAAGAATGACGTTGACGAAAAAAAAAAAAAAAAAAAAAAAAAAAAAAAAAAAAAAAAAAAAAAAAAAAAAAAAAAAAAAAAACACAACAACAACAACAACAACAACAACAACAACAACAACAACAACAACAACAACAACAACAACAACAACTTGGAATCCGGTTCCGGAACGGAATC
>NC_090731.1:162406525-162409025 GCF_036898095.1 Palaemon carinicauda
TCAAAGGACATAATAACTCTTTGGGCGGTAGTATCTCAACGTGTGGCTGGTGCCTTGGCCAAACTAATACCTATATAAGCAATTCATATAAAAAGTCAAATGAATGGCTAATTGAGAGTTCAGATCTGGCTAGAATGTTATGGCATTCCGAAGCTTCGGTAATACGTTTGGTTACCGCAGAGAAGGCAGAGAGAGAGAGAGATAGAGAGAGAGAGAGAGAGAGAGAGAGAGAGAGAGAGAGAGAGAGAAGGGGGGGGGAGAGAAGGGGAGGCTGGGTGCACGGAATTTGGGCTGGGGGGATTATAAGAAGAATTTAGGCCAGTTTGAAATAATGTGATTCACACACATTTCTGAAGAGAATTTATCAAGGATGTTTTTTTTTATCTAAATCATATTTTAAAGTTATATTAAGTGTTCCCTACGAAAAAAAGAATCATATTCTCTCTCTCATCTCTCTCTCTCTCTCTCTCTCTCTCTCTCTCTCTCTCTCTTTCTCTCTCTCTCTCTCTCTCTCTCTCTTTCTCTCTCTCTCTCTCTCTCTCTCTCTCTCTCTCTCCTCTCTCTCTCTCTCTCTCTCTCTCTCTCGAAATGTCAGGTTAATGCCTAGTTCCTCCCTCAAAGGACATCCACCTTAGAATACCCCCCAGACAAAGAATCTAGTTTGAAATGTAATCTCCCATATTTACAGTGACCTTTCTGTGACGTCATCTCCAGGTATTTTTATCGCAGGGCTTGAGACGGGATGAGTCTCTTCTAGGTCACCTTTGTACGGTGGATATATGCTAAGCTTGTGCTATATTATTTACATATGAGAGAGAGAGAGAGAGAGAGAGAGAGAGAGAGAGAGAGAGAGAGAGAGAGGAGAGAGAGAGAGAGAGAGAGAGAGAGTAGTAGTCTACTGTTTTCCTTTGTACACTATGCAACCATTACCATTCATTTACTGCACTTTTGCACTGTACGTTGAATGAAACTTGCAAAAGCACAAAGGATGGAGATTAATGTGCTTGACTAAAAACACAGAAAAAAAGGTAATACGTATTCTAACAGCCATTTAGATCAATAAAGAAAAGAATAAAATTAAAAATTTCAAATCATGGTAAAATAGAAGGTAAATGATTATTTGGAAATAAATTATAAAAAATAGCATGTGGGTCACAATTAAGTCAGTGCATCGATAAAATCTGCCATAACTACACTGTTAAAAAAAAAAACGCAATTCTAATCGGAAATTATCAGTAAAAATATACTGTTTCTCAACCATATTTCAGTGAAATACAGGAGACCGAATTTTCACCCTACTTTGTTACTATCTTTTACGGGTTGGTGACCGTAATATCACTCGTTAAAGTTAATGAGGCTTCTCCATCATGAGGCTAAATACTACACAGTATTCTAGGAGGTTTATTCCAGCTGTTACCAAGTTGTGGAATGATCTTCCTAATCGGGTCGTTGAAGCAGTAGAACTTCAAAAGTTCAAAGTTGGAGCAAATGTTTTTATGTTGACCTGGCTGACATGAGTCTTTTTATTGTTTATATATGACATATCTGTTTTTGACGTTGTTAATAGTTTATATGGGACATATCTGTTTTGACGCTGTTACTGTTTTTAGAATGATATATTATTAATTCATTCTCATCATTTATTTATTTCCTTATTTCCTTTCCTCAATGGGCTATTTTTTTCCCTGTTGGAGCCCTTGGGCTTATAGCATCTTGCTTTGCCAAGTAGGTTTGTAGCTTGGCTAATAATAATAATAATAATAATATAATTTTCTAAAACGGTAAATGCCTAGGAATATTAATTTCAGAATGTTTAACGTTTTTCAACAGCAAACTTTCAACAGTGTAGTAATGATGTTCAGGGAAAAGGACGGTTAGGAAGAGCAGCATTCTCTCCCACTGGAATATCGAGGATGAGAAATGTCACACACGACGAAATGTCAATTGCAGCCGTGTTCTGTCTATGGTCAATTCCAAAAGATGTTATCATACCGCTGGATTTTCGAAGCTGCTATGAAATGATGATGATAACAGTTATGCTAGTAGCAGTATGATTATTATTATTACAAGCTAAGCTACAATCCTAGTTGCAAATTCAGGATGCTATTAGACCAGTGAGGAAAGGAAACAAGGAAATAAACTACAAGGGAAGTAATGAATAATTGAAATAAAACATTTTAAGAACAGTAATAATATCAAATTATATATTTCATATATAATCTATCAAAAACTTAAAACAAACAAGGGGGAAATGAATAACATAGAATAGTGCCAGTGTACCCTCAAGCAAGAGAACACTACAAGGGGAAGTAATGAATAATTAAAATAAAACATTTTAAGAACAGTAACAATATCAAATTAGATATTTCATCTATAAACTATAAAAACTTAAAACAAACAAGGGGAAAATAAATAACAGAATAGAGTGCCAGTGTACCCTCAAGCAAGAGAACACTACAAGGGAAGTAATGAATAATTAAAATAAAACATTTTAAGAACA
>NC_090731.1:162414025-162429025 GCF_036898095.1 Palaemon carinicauda
GCATGACTGCGCCCTCTCCAATACCTTCGATCAAAGGGATCCTCTTCAACCAAACCTCTTCTCTCCATATTATCCTTCATTCTATCTCGCCATCTAATTCTCTGCCTCCTTCTCGATTTCCAACACCCTCATAAAAGGTTCCTACCTATCCCTCCTCACTCCTCCTCACCATCCATCCATCCTGTGGTAGGAGTGTAAGAATACTACCACAGTACATCCTGCGTGTCGTAGAAAGCGACTAAAAGGACAGTTGCTGCCTTTCAGTCTTGCTTTTTAGCAAAAGGCTAGAAGGCCCACTGCCGATAATTGTGGAAACTGCTGACGACTTGCAGAGGGGCTTCCTGGCTAGACCCCCTGACTCCTCCTCACCATCCATCCATCCTGTGGTAGGAGTGAAAGAATACTACCACAGTACATCCTGCGTGTCGTAGAAAGCGACTAAAAGGACAGTTGCTGCCTTTCAGTCTTGCTTTTTAGCAAAAGGCTAGAAGGCCCACTGCCGATAATTGTGGAAACTGCTGACGACTTGCAGAGGGGCTTCCTGGCTAGACCCCCTGACTCCTCCTCACCATCCATCCATCCTGTGGTAGGAGTGAAAGAATACTACCACAGTACATCCTGCGTGTCGTAGAAAGCGACTAAAAGGACAGTTGCTGCCTTTCAGTCTTGCTTTTTAGCAAAAGGCTAGAAGGCCCACTGCCGATAATTGTGGAAACTGCTGACGACTTGCAGAGGGGCTTCCTGGCTAGACCCCCTGACTCCTCCTCACCATCCATCCATCCTGTGGTAGGAGTGAAAGAATACTACCACAGTACATCCTGCGTGTCGTAGAAAGCGACTAAAAGGACAGCTGCTGCCTTTCAGTCTTGCTTTAGAGCAAAAGGCTAGAACGCCCACTGCCAATAATTGTGGAAACTGCTGACTTGCAGAGGGGCTTCCTGCCTAGCCCTCCTCACTCCCCCTCACCATCCATCCATCCTGTGGTAGGAGTGTAAGAATACTACCACAGTACATCCTGCGTGTCGTAGAAAGCGACTAAAAGGACAGCTGCTGCCTTTCAGTCTTGCTTTAGAGCAAAAGGCTAGAACGCCCACTGCCAATAATTGTGGAAACTGCTGACTTGCAGAGGGGCTTCCTGCCTAGCCCTCCTCACTCCCCCTCACCATCCATCCATCCTGTGGTAGGAGTGTAAGAATACTACCACAGTACATCCTGCGTGTCGTAGAAAGCGACTAAAAGGACAGCTGCTGCCTTTCAGTCTTGCTTTAGAGCAAAAGGCTAGAACGCCCACTGCCAATAATTGTGGAAACTGCTGACTTGCAGAGGGGCTTCCTGCCTAGCCCTCCTCACTCCCCCTCACCATCCATCCATCCTGTGGTAGGAGTGTAAGAATACTACCACAGTACATCCTGCGTGTCGTAGAAAGCGACTAAAAGGACAGCTGCTGCCTTTCAGTCTTGCTTTAGAGCAAAAGGCTAGAACGCCCACTGCCAATAATTGTGGAAACTGCTGACTTGCAGAGGGGCTTCCTACCTAGCCCTCCTCACTCCCCCTCACCATCCATCCATCCTGTGGTAGGAGTGTAAGAATACTACCACAGTACATCCTGCGTGTCGTAGAAAGCGACTAAAAGGACAGCTGCTGCCTTTCAGTCTTGGTTTATAGCAAAAGGCTAGAAGGCCCACTGCCAATAAATGTGGAAACTGCTGGCTTGCAGAGGGACTATTTAGGCAAAAGCTAGATTCACCGTAATAACTGATATATAATTGCAAGGTCATGCGATCGTAAAAACTCTTTGCCAAATTATAAACCAAGAGTAGCATGTGATGACATCAATATTCACCCTGTTTTTAAATTCTTAATCAATGCATATGTAAATACGCATACGAAAGTATATGTACACAATTACCAGTAATAAAATAAACAATATAATCACGCTCAAATACTTCCATACCGCTAAAGGCAATTACAAGTACATTTATTGAGTTTTAAATCGCTAATATTTATTTCGAAAAAGAACTGGCTATAATTTACAGAAGCTGAATCACAAAATCTTTACATCCACTTGAAATACAGAAGGCATTAGCGCTAGTGGCTATATCTTCTACTGACAGAATCCCAATACCAACTGGCTTCTCGGTACAAAAATTTTAGCCTACGTTTGGCGTTCCCTTTTATCCGCTGTTATTAGGTTATTGTGATATGCGAGAACTTGAAAGCCGGAATCTTCAACACACAAAATGGCTCTTTAATCTTTATCGGTTTTTCTGCTTTTGATTTTGATATATTTCAATATTAGAATGTAAAGATGATAAATGTAAATATTGGATCTGTGACTTCTGCTTTTGAGTTTGGTATAATATTCAAATATTAGAATACAAATAATGATAAATGTAAATATTGGATCTGTGATTACTGCTTTTGAGTTTGATATACTTTAATATTAAAATGTAAAAATGATAAATGTAAATATTGGATCATATTGGATACGTAATTCCTGCTTTTGAGTTTGATATTATATTTAAATATTCGAATGCAAAAATGATAAAAGTAAATATTGGATCTGTGATTTCTGCTTTTGAGTTTCATATACTTCAATAATAGAATGAAAAACTGATATATGTAAATATTGGATCTGTGATTTCTGCTTTTGAGTTTGATATACTTAAATATTAGAATGTAAAAATGATAAATGTAAATATTGGATCTGTAATTTCTGCTTTTGAGTTTGATATACTAAAACATTATAATGCAAATATTGGATCTGTAATTTCTGCTTTTGAGTTTGATATACTAAAACATTATAATGCAAATATTGGATCTGTAATTTCTGCTTTTGAGTTTGATATACTAAAACATTATAATGCAAATATTGGATCTGTAATTTCTGCTTTTGAGTTTGATATATTTAAATATTAGAATGCAAAAATGATAAATGTAAATATTGGATCTGTAATTTCTGCTTTTGAGTTTGATATATTTAAATATTAGAATACAAATAATGATGAATGTAAATATTGGATTTGTGATTACTGCTTTTGAGTTTGGTATTATATTTAAATATTAGAATGCAAAAATGATAAATGTAAATATTGGATCATATTGGATCCATAATTTCGGCTTTTGAGTTTGATATATTTAAATATTAGAATGCAAAACTGATAAATGTAAATATTGGATCTGTGATTTCTGCTTTTGAGTTTGGTATTATATTTAAATATTAGAATACAAATAATGGTAAATGTAAATATTGGATCATGTAGGATCCGTAATTTCTGCTTTTGAGTTTGATATATCTAAATATTAGAATGTAAAAATGATAAATGTAAATATTGGATCTGTAATTTCTGCTTTTGAGTTTGATATACTTAAATACTTTAATATTAGAATGCAAAACTGATAAATGTAAATATTGGATCATATTGGATCCGTAATTTCTGCTTTTGAGTTTGATATATTTAAATATTATAATACAAATAATGATAAATGTAAATATTGGATCGGGGATTACTGCTTTTGAGTTTGATATTACATCTAAATATTAGAATGTAAAAAATGATGAATGTAAATATTGGATCGGTGATTACTGCTTTTGAGTTTGATATACTTAAATATTAGAGTGCAAATAATGATGAATGTAAATATTGGATCTGTAATTTCTGCTTTTGAGTTTGAAATATTTAAATATTAGAATGCAAAAATGATAAATGTAAATATTGGATCTGTGAATTCTGCTTTTGAGTTTGATATACTTAAACATTATAATGCAAATAATGATGAATGTAAATATTGGATCTGTAATTTCTGCTTTTGAGTTTGATATACTTATATATTCGAATGCAGAAATGATAAATGCAAATATTGGATCTGTAGGATACATAATATAAGAACGAAGCAGAAACACATCTTGATTTTGTTTCAAGATGAAGGACTATTTACATATCAAAGTAAGAAAAGCTGAAGAGACTTTGTATTTATAAGTTTACATTTCTGTCTGCTTTCTGAAAAGCTAAGGGCATCTCTTTTTAAGTATATTTTCAACTATATTATATATATTATATATATATATATATATATATATATATATATATGTATATATATATGTGTGTGTGTGTGTGTATACCGTATGTACACAGGAATATATTTGTATGTGCATATATATGTATGAATATTTATTTATATATGTTCACATTCATATATATGTATATATATACACATACATATATGTATATAAATCATATATATATATTAATAATATATATATATATATATATATATATATATATATATATATATATATATATATATATACACACACACACACACACACACAGAAAACTCAGGACAGTGAACACTGTTTTCAGAATGAATACTATTGAAAAGATCTGATGAATTCTCATGAATGAAATGCTATTCATGAGAGAGAATTCCCAGGTGTAAAGGGTCACATTCTGATAGTGGATTCTGGGGATAGAAGGCAATTTTGACAAGACCCTATTGGCAATGTCACTGCTTAGCTATCTGTTGGACTGGGGTTCGAGCTGTGCTCACAGTCCATAGGGTAGTGTCTGCAACCTCACTATCCTTGTGGGCTAAGGATGAGGTGTTTGGTGGAGCCTATAGGTCTACCTGCTGAGTCATCAGCAGCCATTTGCCTGGCCCTCCCTAGTCCTAGCTTGGGTGGAGAGGAGGCTTGTGGCTAATCATATGTGTATATGGTCAGTTTCTAGGGCACTGTCACTGTCTCTTGCCTCTGCCATTCATGAGTGACCTTTAAAGGTTGCTGTGGCCTGATAGGTAACGTCTCTGCCTGGTGTTTGCCAGTCGGGGGTTCGAGTCCCGCTCAGACTTGTTAGTGCAATTAGTGTCTGCAACCTTACCATCCTTGTGAGCTAAGGTTGGGGGGTTTGGGGGAGCCTATAGGTCTATCTGCTGAGTCATCAGGAGCCACTGCCAGGCCCTCCCTGGTCCTAGCTTGGGTGGAGAGGAGGCTTGGGCGCTGATCATATGATATAAGGTCAGTCACTAGGGCATTGTCCTGATTGCTAAAGGCAATGTCCCTGTCCCTTGCCTCTGCCATTCATGAGCGACCTTCAAACCTTTAAAGAGTCGGGTTTGAGAAAAAATCGCAGGAGCGTATTGAGATAAAACTACTTTATTGTGATCAAATAGCCACATCTTAATATGAAAATATCACGAGTTATCTTATCTAAAACAGAATTCCATCTCATTCAGGGTCCTGTTTATCAAGAATATTTGGGGGAGAGGAAAGTCATTATTCTGTGGTAGAATTGAGGGAACAAACGGGTCATATTCTGCGATGAGATTTTCTTAAATAATGGCTCAGTGTCAAAGAATCAAATCTCGTCAGTAAATGTTCATGCTTTAAGAGGAAATTTTGGATGGCATAAAATCTCGGGAGTAAATGTCCATGCTTTAAGAGGAAATTTTGGATGGTATTGGGTCATATTTCGAAAGTCTCTATTTTCAAGAGTATAATTTTCATATCTTGAGATGAAATGCTTTGACGTTGTTACTGTTTTAGAATGATTTATTGTTAACCTGTTCTCATCATTTATTTATTTCCTTATTTCCTTTCCTCTCTGGGCTATTTTTTCCTATTGGAGCCCTTGGCCTTATAGCATCTTGCTTTTCCAAATAGGGTTGTAGCTTGGCAAGTAATAATAATAATAATAAAGGTTCATATTTCGAGGAAAGAATGAGATGAAATGTTCGGGAATAAAGAATCAAATGTTGAAAGTAAATTCTCGGTTGCAAAGGATAAAATGTGGAAAAAAAATATCTTTGGAATAAAAAAATAATTCTGGCGAGGAATGGTGAAAGTAAATAAACCAAAATATAAATACAAGAAAAACGAAAGTTCAAAACTTATATAAAAACGACCTTTGCATTCTCCAAATTTTCACTGAAAAAAAGAAATTTCAAAACTTATATAAAAACAACCTTTGCATTCTCCAAATTTTCACTGAAAAAAAAAAGAAATTTCAAAGCTTGTATAAAAACGACCTTTGCATTCTCCAAATTTTCACTGAAAAAAAAAAGAAAGTTCAAAACTTATATAAAAACGACCTTTGCATTCTCCAAATTTTCACTGAAAAAAATTCATAACTTATATAAAAACGACCTTTGCATTCTCCAAATTTTCACTGGAAAAAAAATTTCAAAGCTTATATAAAAACGACCTTTGCATTCTCCAAATTTTCACTGAAAAAAAAAATTCAAAGCTTATATAAAAACGACCTTTGCATTCTCCACATTTTCACTAAAAAAAAAAAAATCTTCAAAGCTTATATGAAAACGACCTTGCATTCTCCAAATTTTCACTGAAAAAAAGAAAAAAAAAATTCAAAGCTTATATAAAAACGACCTTTGCCTTCTCCAAATTTTCACTGAAAAAAAAAATTCAAAGCTTATATGAAAACGACCTTTGCATTCTCCAAATTTTCCCTGAAAAAAAAAATCAAAACATATAAAAACGACCTTTGCATTCTCCAAATTTTCACTGAAAAAAAATCAAAACTTATATAAAAACGACCTTTGCATTCTCCAAATTTTCACTGAAAAGAAAATTCAGGCAATTCCTACTGATCTTTCTTAGAGAATACATCAAGGGAATTCTCGGTTGTAACGGTTGAAATGTGAAGAAATAAATTCTCAGGAATAAAAAAAAAATAATTCTGGCGAAAAATGGTAAAATCAAATATTAATTCAAAACAGAATTACATGAAAAAACGAAGGTTCAAAGGATAAATTAGGGGAAATTATTTCCATTCAATTTACGAGGTTTACAGAACAAAATCTTTCCGTTCTTACCATACGAACCAAGATGAGTTACCAATGCTTTTCAGTCCTTAATTAGCAAGAGACTTTGCAATCTTGATAGTTTTGTTGAACTTCTTAAACCAATTGCAAAAATTCTAGCCTAAGAATCAACATCATTATGTTTGAGAGCAAAATTGTCTTTATATATATATATATATATATATATATATATATATATATATATATATATATATATACACACACATATATATATATATATATATATATATATATATACACACACACACACACACATATATATATATATATATATATATATATACACATATATACATATATACACACTAACACACACACATATATATACACATATATATATACACATATATATACACATACACATATACACACTAGTGTACGTAACCCGTCAAAAATGACGGCTAATTATATAGATAGATATGCACACACATACCCCCTCTCACCAGGGTATGGTTACTTCCTCTCCCTCTTCCCGAGGGTCGGGGAGAGCGGAGCGTGAAGGAAAATATATATCTATATATTTATTTACATATAGCCAAACACTTGCTCTTTATCATATATGGGAGAGTTTATCCAGATATATTTATAATAACACAAGATGTATTTAAAAAAACTTATAATAGATGGATTGGTATACAAATCAGAACCGGGCTGTGGGTGGTCATTCAGTAGCCAGGCTCAACAGGGAGATTGGCTGATTGATTTCGAGTTTTCTGGCATCCTGACATCGTAGGTCATTGACGCCAAGAAATTTAATTAAAAGACTGGAATATCTAGAACACACGCAAAGTCGAAGACTAAACATTGGGTGCAGCTGGAGGGGGGGGGGGGGAGGAGGAGGAGGAGGGGGGAGGGGGAGGGGAAGTCAAAGGTACGTTGCACAGATCCTAATGCTGGAATCACATTAGTCATTTCTTGCTCGAGGTTTTCGCCAACCTCCAGCCAATGCTCGCGAGCGAAAGTGTTGTAGCGTCACACTACGAAATCGCAGTTCGAGGAGCAAATGGGAAAAAGTTTAAACAAAACCGATCAGCTGACATCAATATGGCGCCCAGAAATGTTTTGACAGTTCAAATATGTATTCTCGGAATGATACATGAATTGAAGAATTCTAATACTACCACAGGATGAACAAAGCAAATTTTTATAATTTCTTGAGGCTTGTTGCAACAGCCATCTTGTTTGTGTACGCTGCTTCCCGTCCAGTCGGGAAGCCAACATCTCGAGCAACAAGCTCCCATTTTCGGCAGCAACGGCTCGCTGCTGGCGAAAAAGAAGCCCAGTGTGATTCTAGCTTAATTTTTGCTTACAGTGCGACGCGTAAGGTGCACTGATGACAGTAACACCCTCCCTTTAGAAGTACACGAGGTTTGTCATGGAAATATAATTTCTACCGGGATTTTGAAGAAAAATAGTTATCGCCAAGTAATTAACTATTTTTTTTACAACTGACTCTACAATTCATATGGACAACCAATAATAATTTATCATTATTATTATTATTATTATTATTATTATTATAAGCCAAGCTATAACCCTTGTTAGAAAAACACGATGGTATAAGCCCGAGGGCTCCACCAGGGTAAAATAGCCCAGTGAGGAAAGGAAATAAGGTAATAATTAAACAAAATAAGTAATAAACAATCAAAATAAACTATTTTAAGAAGTGTAACAGCATTAAATTAGATCTTTTATGTATAAACTATAAAAACTTCAAAACGAACAGGAAGAGAAATAAGACAAAGCTAAAGCGTACCCTAGTAGGAACTACGTCACCAATTGGGGAAAATGTATACTATTACTTGCAACCACCCTCAAAAAAAAAAAATAATAAATACTGCAAAAACTCTTGTAATTAATAACATGAATAAATAAAGCTAATATGAAATGCCCATTGAATGCTAACCTCATTCTACACTGCCATTACCTATATGTCAATAAATAATAGGATTGTCAGTTACAATTTGCAATGTAGGCCTACTCGCTGTAATGACATACCTAATTTTTAATCTTACATGATAATCAACAAATGTTATTAGGATAAAACTATTGTCAGCGTATTAGTTAGTTCTAAAGGTCAGTCCTTTTCCATCATGAGGTTCAATGCTACACAGTATGCTAGAAGTTTTATTCCAGCTGTGACCAAGTTGTGGAATGATCTTCCTAATCGCGTTGTTGAATTGGTAGAACTTCAAAAGTTTAAAATTGCAGCAAATGTTTTCATGTTGAACAGGCTACATAAGTCTTTTTATAGTTTACATATGACATATCTGTCTAGATGTTGTTACTATTTTTTAAATATTTCATTGTTAATTTTTCCTCATATCGTTTATTTATTTTCTTATTTCGTTTCCTCACTGGGTTATTTTTCCCTATTGGAGCCCTTCGGCTTATAACATCTTGCTTTTCCAACTAGGGTTGTAGCTTGACTAATAATAATAATAATAATGATAAAAATAATAATAATAATAATAATGCAACTCAAGGAGCATAAAATGTGTAAAAATCCTGCTCTTTTTAATAGAAATGTTAAGTTAATTGAAAGATCACATTTTTGAACCTCTAATTTTTACTTATACAGTCTTGCAAGACGTAAAGGTCATATACTTCCTTCATGGTTGACCTCTCATCCCATCTTTTCCTTTTTCTTTCTTCAGGAATCGGGTAGAAAAAGGTATCAATAAACCGTCCCAAAGAGTTTAGCATTCAATAAAAAAGGGAGAGATGACACGCGATGCTCTCTTACATATGAACCACAGGGCAGAGGTGATCCATAATCATAAGTAAGAGGAAAAATCTTTTGTAGAAACAGTTAGCAAAGGTCATATGCAGTGTTCATCACGAATTCAGCAGTTGAAATTGATTGTATCGAAGAAAGCTATTTATTTCGGCGGAAAGAAGTTTGGGTGAGGAGATATATATATATATATATATATATATATATATATATATATATATATATATATATATATATATATATATAAAAGGAAAAAAAACTGGAATCCGGTTCCAGAACAGAATCATCTCCAAAAGTTGATGAAGCTGCCCATGGCCTAACATTTATATGTTGTGGAAATTACATCAAAACCAGTCAATTTGTTTTAACGAATCTTTAAATTTGTGAAACAAATACCAATCCGGGTGGGTCCAGATCATCTAAGAAATTTAATGGGGCCGTCCATGACCTAAGATTTATCTGTGGTCAAAATTTCGTCAAAATCCGTTGCGAAGATTTGCATAATTCTGTCCACAGACACACAGACAAATCAACTGACTCGACAATCCAACCTCCTACCAATTTCAATGGCGGAGGTAATTAAGTTTTTCAATTTATTTATGTTATCTATTGATATACTTTTATCAAAAACTACAAAGATACGAAGCATTCACACGATTTCATTGTTTAACACTGATTTTATATATATATATATATATATATATATATATATATATATATATATATATAGATATATATATATATATATATATATATATCTATATATATATATATATATATATATATATATATATATATATATATATATATATATATCTATATATATATATATATAGAGAGAGAGAGAGAGAGAGAGAGAGAGAGAGAGAGAGAGAGAGAGAGAGAGAGAGAGAGAGAGAGAGAGACTATCTGTCTATCTCTCTCCCTGCGCGCGCATGCGTGTTTCTGTGCCTTTATGTGCATGAGTGTGACGAAAATTCTTTCCTAAATAATTTCGCCCATTTTACTTTCAATAGTTTGCAACCGATCAAAGCGTTCCCGATATTATTTGTTTAGCTTAACAAACAAAATCTAATTCTACACATGATGAAATTAAAAACATTTTTACTTTTACATTTTTTAGCCTTTTTTGGACTACAAAGCTCAAAGGACTTCAGATATATCGTGTAAAATTATGTTTACGCCTGTCAGTGTTTATCGGTATATTAGTATACGCGGCCCGTCAAAAAGGATGGCTAAATATTTAGATATTTATTCAAACACGCTCACGCGTCCCCTCTCACACCAGAGTATGACTAATTCATCTCCCCTACCCCCAGGGAAGGGGAGAGACTGAATAGTTATGCGTCTGATAATGCCACTGAGCGTGACTGGAAAGATAAAGATATATATACATTATATATATATATATATATATATATATATATATATATACATACATATATATATACATATACATATATATATATATATATATATATATATATATATATATATAATTATGTACCCAGCCCCTTGGTCTTTATTATACAATGGAGATTTACGCTCTAATTTATTAAGAATATTTTCGATAATTAGCAGCAATATGAGTAAGAACTTCTTAACTATAGAAAAAAAATACTAATATTCCTAGATCATAATAAATGACTGAGGGATCCCCTATTTTTTAATGATACTGATCATTACGAAAACAACACTGAAATTAGTTTAAAGTACTTAACCTTATGGATTTTGGTAATAACATTTACATTAAAGGAGTGCGATTTTAGACTTTTATCTTTTTTTTTTACTTTTTGCGATTTCAGACTATTTTTCGGGCGATTTCTGAATTTTTTACGATTTCAGACCTTTGTTTGAGATTTCAGACTATTTTGGTGATTTCAGACATTTTCGCGATTTCAGACTTTCCTAAAGTAGTTCATTTAACACTTATTACGATTCATTCTTTAACATTCTTGGATCTTAAATCATAATTTGAAGATAGCCTAGAACACCAACACCATTCTCTCTCTCTCTCTCTCTCTCTCTCTCTCTCTCTCTCTCTCTCTCTCTCTCTCTCTCTCTCTCGTACCAAGATTTCAATCAGGAATGTTTTCCTTAAATTTTTCAGTCCAAGAATCCAAAATGTCGCTTTTTCCCTTTAGAAAGCAACCCCCCCCCCTTTTTTTTTTTTCTTTTTTGCAACCAGGATTGGCTGACAATTGGCCCGGAGCTACACAGCCCGCCTTGCTTTTGAAGCATTAATCTTCGCCTGCCTCAGTTCACTTTTATCTGGATTTGCTTTCTTCCGACGTCTTTTCAAAAGGACCAAAAGGAGAAAGGGAAAGTCCAAAATGTTATCCACGTTTAGATTTTTCATCAATTTTATGACATAAAAAAAATCTTATAAATGTCATTCGGTAAAAAAAAAAATCTTATTACAAATGTCCTTTTGTAAAGAAAAAAATCTTATCATAAATGTTATTCCGTAAAAAAAAAAAAATACTTATTATAAATGTCATTCCGTAAAAAATCTTATTATAAATGTCATTCCGTAAAAAATCTTATTATAAATGTCATTCCGTAAAAAATCTTATTATAAATGTCATTCCGTAAATAATAAATCTTATAATATATACCGTTCTGTAAAAAACAATGTAAATGTCATTTCGTAAAAAAAAAATACAAAAAAAATAAAGAAATAAAAAAAAAAATCTTATAAATGTTATTCCCGAAGGATATTTTCCTTTCAAACATCAGTATGTAAGACGTGATGTTAAATAATTAAATTTCTAAAATGTTAAAGAGATAAGTTCTTGGCACAAAAGAGACACGAAAAATTGATGTCAAATAGCAAATACTTATCAAACAAGAAATTGTGAAACATATAATGAAAAACAAACAACGAATGCATGAAAAGAAGAGATAATAATCAGCCATACACGAAATAAAGTTAAGGAGGAAAGAGACAAAAGAATCGTGAGATAAATTATATATGAAATATATCGGATATCAGATTGTCAACGAAAGTAGCCTAAGCGAGTTAGAAAAAAAAAATTACGATGGATGAAAATAATTGAAGAGCGAGAAGGCAAATAAAAACAGGCTATGAAGTAAGGAAAGAATAGAGGATAAAAGGAAGGATAGGCAAAGAAAGAACAGAGGAAAAAAAGGACAGGCAAGGAAAAACAGAGGAAAAAGGGAGAGGCAAGGAAAGAACAGAGGAAAGAAGGAAGGAGATGCCCACAAAAATACAGGTAAATAAATAACCGTGCAAAGAGTAAATAAATTGGATGGCAAATGGAAAATAGTTATACGCAAAATACAAATATGACTATACATAATTTCGTGAAGTTAATTACTTGAAATATGAATTCAGGCATGATGAAACAACTGGAGGTCTGCATCTGGGGTTCTCTGTGACAAAAAGGTTCCTCTGAGATTGAAAGGAAAGTTTTCATAAGACAGCTGTAAAACCAATTTAAAGGTTTAAAGGCAACTCATGAATGACAGAGGCAAGGGACAGTGACGTTGCCCCTATCAAGCAGGACAATGCCCTAGAGACTGAACAAATATACATATGATCAGCACCATAGCCCACTTTCCCCTCAAGCTAGGACCAAATAGGGCCAGGCAATGGCAGCTGATGACTCAGCAGATAGACCTATGAGCTCCCTCAAACTCCCCACCCTTAGTTCACAAGGATGGTGGGATTGCAGCGACCAAGAAAGTAACGAGTTTGAGCGGGACTCGAACCCCAGTTTGGCGTTCACCAGTCAGGGACGTTACGTTACCACATCGGCCACCACAACCCAACAGTTATGTTATATGGAACAGGAATGGTAAGTATGAGGAAGGCATGAGAAAATGAATGTAGCAAAATTGAGAATGGGATAGATGTCTGGAGTAACAAGGGAGGTAGGATTAGTAATGAATCGACAAAGGTAGGTGAAGTATCAAAGAAAATACAGGAGAGAAGACTTAGATGAAGATCGTGTTGGAGGACATACGATGGAGACGGAAATTCGTGGTAGAAGGAAGATAGGAAGACCAAGAAAGATATGGCGTGTTTGTGTAGGGGAAGATTTGATGTGGAAAGGTATTGACGAAAACGAAGCACAGTACAGAAATCGATGGAAACGACTCATTCATAACGGTGACCCCATATAGAAATGGGTTAAAGCTGAGAAGATGATGACTGAAAAATATAATGGTAATATAATATATAAGTAGAACAACCGTACATATAAGAAGCATAAAATAATGTTACGTATCATAACCCAACGCAAAACATACACCCTTACCTAGCATGAGATGGTCCCATAAAATTTAAATCCTTTCCTAGCTGGGGGCCTGGTCCCTGATTAACTGAATTATATTTGAATCTTTTCCTAACAGAGGGGACTGGTCTCCTATAACTTGAATAATTTCCTACCAGGGGGTTGGTCTCCTATAACTTGAATCATTTCCTACCAGGGGCCCTGGTCCCTTATAACTTGAATCCTTTCTTAGATGGGGGCCTGGTCCCGTACAGCTTGAATCCCTTCCTAGAAGGGGTCCTGGTACCGTACAACTTGAATTTCTTCCTAGCTGGGGGCCTGGGCTCCTATAACTTGAATCATTTTCTACAAGTGAGCCTTGTCCCTTATAACTTTAATCCTTTTCTAGCTAGGGGCCTGGGCCCCTATGACTTGAATCTTTTCCTAGCTGGAGGCCTAGTCCTTTATAACTTGAATCCTTTACTAGCCGGGTGCCTGGTCCCTTACAACTTGAATCCGCATACTAATAGGGTCCTGCTCCCATATGACTTGAATCATTTCTTAGTGGGGGGGGGGGGGTTTGAGCCACTACAATTTGAATCTGCTTCCTAACAGGGTCCTGGCCCCTTATAACTTGAATCCTTTCCTAGCAGGGGGCCTGATTCCCTACAACTTGAATCCTTTCCCACAAGGGGTCCTAGTCCCTTATAACTGGAATCCTTTCCTAGCAGGGGTCCTGCTACCGTATAACTTGAATCCTTTCCTAACGGGGGTCCTGGTCCCTTATAACTTGAATCCTTTCCCAGAAGGGGTCCTGGTACCGTATAACTTGAATCCGTTCCTACCAGGGGCCCTGGTTCCTTATAACTTGAATCCTTTCCTAGCAAGGGCTTGGTCCCCTACAACTTGAATCCTTTCCCACATAGGGTCCTGGTCCCTTATAACTTGAATCCTTTCCCATCAGGGGACCTGGTCCCCTATAACTTTAATCTTTTCCTCGCAGGGGACCTGGTCCCCTATAACTTGAATCCTTTCCCATCAAGGGACCTGGTCCCCTATAACTTGAATCCTTTCCCATCAAGGGACCTGGTCCCCTATAACTTGAAATCCTTTCCCATCAAGGGACCTGGTCCCCTATAACTTGAATCCTTTCCCATCAAGGGACCTGGTCCCCTATAACTT
>NC_090731.1:162434025-162436470 GCF_036898095.1 Palaemon carinicauda
GAAAGGAGCAAAGGGAGCTTGAGGATGACAGGGACTGGGATGGTAGGGAGGAGGATGGAGGGGGGAGGGAGAGGGGGAGGGAGATGGAGGAAGAGGGAGAGGGAGGAAGTTGGAGGAGGCTGGAGGGGAAGGAAAGGGTGTGAATCATCTATTCAAGGCTATTTCTTTCCTAATATTGCCTGAAATAAAAATGAAATCTACACAAAGGTGATGAGACACAAAAGGTAAAAACTGTTGTAAATTCTTCTATCATTATCACAAATTGCGAACTGAATTTCATTCAGTCCTGTACGACTGAATATTCAGGCTCAGACACTCACTTTTAGCCTGCTTGCGGCAGCATGATAAATGACCTTAATCTGTTGCCTACAAAAAACACATCATTCTTTATTTCCCCCTTTAAAAGTCATTAATTTTCTCATTATCCACTTATGTCTTTTGTTTTTACACTATTTAATAGTTTAAATGCCGCTCATGAATGGCAGAGGTAAGGGACAGTGACATTACCCTAGTAAGCAGGACAATGGCCTTATGATCAGCGCCCAAGTCCCCTCTCCATCCAAGCTAGGACCAAGGAGAGCCAGGCAGTGGCTGCTTATGACTCAGCAGATAGACCTGTAGGCTCCCCCCAAACACCCAATCCTTAGCTCACAAGGATGAGGTTGAAGCGACCAAAGAAACCACCCGGTTTCCTATAACTTGAGCTTTGTTGTTTCCAAATCTGTTTCCACTGCGTTAAGATAATTAATCAGTGGAGAGGAAACATGTGTCAATCATTCATTTAGAATGGTATCCCCCCATAGCAAGTGAGGAGGGAGGAAGGGGGGGATCTCGAAGGGAAGAGACCTGATCTTTATTCTCCATAAATGATGTCATTAACGTTTACTCTTAGTCATTCGTATCTGCGTACGATTACTACCTTTATTTTAGCTTCAGGGATACATTCGAAATGTGTGTTATTTATACTGTTTTGACTCGATCAGTCATACCTTGACACTCCCCCCCCCCCCCCCTCTCTCTCTCTCTCTCTCTCTCTCTCTCTCTCTCTCTCTCAAATACATGGAATAGACTTCCAGCGGCTGGAAGTGAACGGTAACACGGTAAACGAATTCGAGAATAAGTTAGACATGATCATAGAAACTCTAACGTTTAAACCAATTCGCTCTATCCAAGAGCAAATGAAGTCTCCGTGAATAGACTAAAATCCTTGTAACTCCTTGTAACATCCTATCTCTCTCTCTCTCTCTCTCTCTCTCTATGTGGTAATTTCTTTACATACAAAATAGCAAATACATGGAACAGACTACCAGCGGATGTAGTGAAACAGTAACACGGTAAACGAATTCAAGTATAAGTTAGACGAGATCATAGAAACTTTAAGCGCTTAAACCTATTCGCTCTATCCAAGAGCAAATGGAGTCTCCGTGGCTAGACTAAAATCCTTGTAACATTCTCTCTCTCTCTCTCTCTCTCTCTCTCTCTCTCTCTCTGTATACCTACCTACCTTTCGCATACATTATTCACTTTAGCCTTGAATATCATTCGAAGGTAATTTAGAGGAATTTTAAGGTTTAGATATAAGCACTGTTTTCAAACCCAGCTTCTAAATAATTAACATTAGAGAAGTAAATATAAAATAGATAAGAAGAAGATACTATAGAAAGAAGCAAAATTGGTCGACCATGTTCACAAAGTCGCGGAGGTATTATCAAGGTACTTTGACTCTTGCGGGCAACGCACATAAGGTCGGGCTAAACCTCAGCCCTTACCTTTACGTTACCTGTCTGGCACTTTTAAATAAGAGATGCTACTAAAATGGCACCTTAATCAATACTCGCTAAGCCCTGATCATCATATAGGGAGGAGGGGGAGGAGGAGGAGGAGGAGGAGGAGGAGGAGGAGGAGGAGGAGGAGGGGGAGGAAGAGGAGGAGGAGGAGATAAATGGGGAAAGGAGACACCGGGGAAAGGGGAATTCTGGGGGAAATACATAAAGAGGAAAAAGGTTGAGGGGGAGTTTTGGAGAGTTTAGTTGTCATTTTATAATACTAGACGAGCTACAATTCAATGAACAATTTAAAACCAATGCATTTCCTCCCATTATGACATAAGGTACAGGAGAAAAAGAAAAAGAAAGCAAACTACTAATTAAATTCCCACTATTATTTCACAATTAATGAAAGGTAAATATGCATTTCCAACTATAGGTATACTGGTCGATGAACTAAAAAAATCAGTAGAGATTAGAATGACTTGCAATCAAGTTCTATCGAAAATGAAACAGCAATGTGGTCCAATTGCCTAACAGCATTGAATCACAAAATATAAACTAAAGTGTGTATTTATACATTTTTTTTCAATTAATCCAATCATAATCGGTGTATCACAAATTTCAGTTACTAACTCATGGCTACACATTTTCCAAGAAGATCTCTCTCTCTCTCTCT
>NC_090731.1:162436970-162469470 GCF_036898095.1 Palaemon carinicauda
GGAAGGAGTTATTCCTCAACAATAGGATTCTCTCTCTCTCTCATCTCTCTCTCTCTCTCTCTCTCTCTCTCACTCTCATAATCAGTGTATCACAAATTTCAGTTAATAACTCATGGCTACACATTTTCCAAGATTTCCCTTCGTCTCTCTCTCTCTCTCTCTCTCTCTCTCTCTCTCTCTCTCAAGAATTGCCGGTCTAATAAATATAGGGCTTTCCTCGCATGATTAAAAGTGTCTTTTCCCTCGTGAATTCTGATGAAATACAATCCGCCATCAGGCAAAATACTCGAGAGCCTCCATGGGGAACCAGAAAGTACGGGTTCAGGGTTTATTTCCGATGAGAGAGAGAGAGAGAGAGAGAGAGAGAGAGAGAGAGAGAGATAATTTATAGGACAATAATAAAATAGAGCTTCCTTTCCGCAAGTAGTATCGTCAATGGAATTAGTACGTCCTAGGATTGCAAGTGGCCAGAGAGAGAGAGAGAGAGGAGAGTAAGGGAGAGAGAGGAGAGAATTTATAGTCAATAATAAAATAGAGCTCCTTCCGCAAGTAGTATAGTCAATGGAATTTGTACGTCCTAGGATTGCAAGTGGCCAGAGAGAGATGAGAGAGATGAGAGAGAGAGGAGAGAGAGAGAGGAGATATTTATAGTCTATAAAGAGTACACCACAGCTTCTTTTCAGCAAGTAATATCGTCAATGGAACTAGTAGGTCCTAGGATTACAATAGTGTCCAGAGAGAGAGAGAGAGAGAGAGAGATGAGAGAGAGAGAGAGATTTTTAGACGATAATAGAAAGAGCGGCCTTTCCGCAGGTAGTATCGTCAATGGAATTAGTACGTCCACGGATTGGAAAAGTGGAGAGAGAAGAGAGAGAGAGAGAAGGAGAGAGAGTAGTGAGATTTAAAGTCAATAAAGAGAAGAGCAGAATTTCTTTTCAGTAAATAGTATCGTCAATGGAATTAGTACGTCCTGGATTGCAAAAGTGGCCGAGAGAGGAGAGAGAGGAGAGAGAGAGAGAGAGAGAGAGAGAGGTTCATAGTCAATAATAGACTAGAACTTCGTTTCCGCATGTACAATCCCCAATGGAATACATCTATTAAAATGAAAATTACTTCTCGGATTGCAAAAGTGGCTGAAGAAAGAGCAGATCATATATCATTTCGGTTAATAGAGTGGATAAGGTAATTAGCAACGTTAGGCTTCTTAATATCGAAGTGGAAGTATGATCTAGGCTTTTAACAACCACTCCTACTAGGTTTAAAGGGGTTTAAAGGCCGCTCATGAATGGCAGAGGCGAGGGACAGTGACATTACCCTATCCAGCAGGACAATGCCCAGAGACTGTCCATTTATACAATATGATTTGCTCCAAAGCCCCCTCTCCATCCAAGTAGGGCCAGACAATGGCAGCTGCTGACTCAGCAGATAGTCCTGTAAGCTCCCCCAAACCCCTACCCTTAGCTCACAAGGATGGTGAAGTTTGCAGCGACCAAAGAAACTAAGGAGTTAGAGCGGGACTCAACCCCAGTCTGGCGTTCACCACTGATGAACGTTATCACATTTGCCATCCACCAACCCTGAACTATATATATGAATCAAAGCATAAATAGGATTTTGAAGACGTATTAACGAATCGAACTATCAGGAGACATAAATTCATTTCAAGCCGGTGTACTGTATATATTTCTGTCGAAATCAGGAATCTGTTCTTAGACATTGATATTTACATTGATTAAAATTTCACGTGTTAGTGATACATATTCATCATAAATAACCACGTGTTGTAAACTCACTAATCAGCTATCATGGAGGAGATGGGGGGAATTCAATTCAAAGAACATATTCCTGAATTCGACAGGAATATGTACAGTGGACTTGAAATGAACTTATTGTATTTGTCTCTTGATAGCTCGATTGGATAAGTCGTCCCTGAAGGCATTGTTTCAATTTAGGGCATAGGTTCGAATCCTTGCCCAGCAAGAAGCATATATCACAAAGCTATTTACATGGATATTAATTTTCCAGAGGAAGGAATATCGATGCCATTGTGGTTGTATATTTGAATTGATTAAAATTACGAGTGTTTTATATATATATAATATATATATATATATATACATACATATACACCCTTTCTGAGTGGGAATACCATAATCAGGGTCCTTCCATACTAGGTTGATCTGCAGTGAGAGATCAGACCAAAATCTCCCACACCATCACCAAACCGCATTTGCCAGCGTGGCGATAAAAAAACTACAAAACACCAGACATGAATTGACATGTCTCAGGCCTTTGCCCTGTAGTGGCCTGTATATACAGTATATTATATATATATATATAATTATATATATATGTACATATATATGTATATATATAATATATATATATAAATATATATATATATATATATATATCAGTGTAATTGGAATAAATGAATTTTAACTAGCGAATAGATTATGGGAAATTATAGCAACAATATGAGAGAGAGAGAGAGAGAGAGAGAGAGAGAGAGAGACCATCCTTCAGTCCTACAGATCATCTCTAGCTATCAACTTTTAACCCGTCATGGTTCCTGACCTTACGCACACGTTCAAACTCTTTTTTTTTCCTTCTTTTTCTTTAAAAATCGATTAAAGGGTCACGACATAAATTGGCCCCCTTCCACGATTTTCTTTTCCTCTGGACTGATCTGTCATCTTCTTTTATTCTTTCTTTCCAATCCATTCATTTTTATCCAAGCCATTTTTTCCTCTCTAGCTGCTACTTCCCCCCCACCATCACCCCCCTCTCTCTCTCTCTCTCTCTCTATCTCTCTCTCTCTCTCTCTCTCTTTCATCCTTTTTTATCCAACCATTTTTTTTCATCTCTCGCTGCTTACTTTATTCCCAATCACCTGTATCAATAATCTCTCTCTCTCTCTCTCTCTCATCTCTCCTCTCTCTCTTCCATCCTTTTTTATCCAACCATTTTTTTCATCTCTCTCTCTCTCTCTCTCTCTCCTCTCTCTCTCTCTCTCTCTCTTTCTCTCTCTTATTCTTTATTATCCAGACCATTTTTTCCTTTCTCGCTGCTTACTTTTCCCCATCACCTGTATCAATAATTCTCTCTCTCTCTCTCTCTCTCTCTCTCTCTCTCTCTCTCTCCTTCCATGGAGTTTTTTCGACCTAACAATGGAAGATAATCTATGGTAATTGCACATCTTATTGGAATCTAGGGAACTTTTCTTAACGTGAAGTTGACCCTATAAATTGGCTCGACAATCTAATGCCATTACTTTTTGGCCTAGGACTTCCCACTTTGGAAAGTTATTTATTCTTTCTTTCTCTTCTTTCTTATTTATATTATTGGGGGCAAGTTTTAAGAGTCATAGATTTAGAAGTTATTTATTCCTTCTTTCTCTTCTGCCTTATTTACATTATTGGGGGCAAGTTTTAAGAGTCATAGATTTAGAAGTTATTTATTCCTTCTTTCTCTTCTGCCTTATTTACATTATTGGGGGCAAGTTTTAAAGTCATAGATTTATTACTTATTTATTCCTTCTTTCTCTTCTGCCTTATTTACATTATTGGGGGAAAGTTTCAAGAGTCATAGATTTATTAGTTATTTATTCCTTCTATCTCTTCTGCCTTATTTACATTATTGGGGGCAAGTTTTAAGAGTCATAGATTTAGAAGTTATTTATTCCTTCTTTCTCTTCTGCCTTATTTACATTATTGGGGGCAAGTTTTAAGAGTCATAGATTTATTAGTTATTTATTCCTTCTTTCTCTTCTGCCTTATTTACATTATTGGGGGCAAGATTTTAAGCGTCATAGATTTATTTGTTATTTATTCCTTCTTTCTCTTCTGCCTTATTTACATTATTGGGGGCAAGTTTTAAGAGTCATAGATTTAGAAGTTATTTATTCCTTCTTTCTCTTCTGCCTTATTTACATTATTGGGGGCAAGTTTTAAGAGTCATAGATTTAGAAGTTATTTATTCCTTCTTTCTCTTCTGCCTTACTTACATTATTGGGGGCAAGATTTAAGTGTCACAGATTTAGAAGTTATCTATTCCTTCTTTCTCTTCTGCCTTACTTACATTATTGGGGGTAAGATTTAAGTGTCATAGATTTAGAAGTTATTTATTCCTTCTTTCTCTTCTGCCTTATATACATTATTGGGGGCAAAAGATTTAAGTGTCACAGATTTAGAAGTTATTTATTCTTTCTTTCTCTTCTGATTTATTTACATTATTGGGGGCAAGATTTAAGTGTCATTGATTTAGAAGTTATTTATTCCTTCTTTCTCTTCTGCCTTATTTACATTATTGGGGGCCAGATTTAAGTGTCATAGATTTATTACTTATTTATTCCTTCTTTCTCTTTTGCCTTATTTACATTATTGGGGGCAAGTTTCAAGAGTCATAGATTTATTAGTTATTTATTCCTTCTATCTCTTCTGCCTTATTTACATTATTGGGGGCAAGTTTAAGAGTCATAGATTTAGAAGTTATTTATTCCTTCTTTCTCTTCTGCCTTATTTACATTATTGGGGGCAAGATTTAAGCGTCATAGATTTATTAGTTATTTATTCCTTCTTTCTCTTCTGCCTTATTTACATTATTGGGGGCAAGATTTAAGCGTCATAGATTTATTAGTTATTTATTCCTTCTTTCTCTTCTGCCTTATTTACATTATTGGGGGCAAGTTTTAAGAGTCATAGATTTATTAGTTATTTATTCCTTCTTTCTCTTCTGCCTTATTTACATTATTGGGGGCAAGTTTTAAGAGTCATAGATTTAGAAGTTATTTATTCCTTCTTTCTCTTCTGCCTTACTTACATTATTGGGGGTAAGATTTAAGTGTCATAGATTTAGAAGTTATTTATTCCTTCTTTCTCTTCTGCCTTACTTACATTATTGGGGGTAAGATTTAAGTGTCATAGATTTAGAAGTTATTTATTCCTTCTTTCTCTTCTGCCTTATATACATTATTGGGGGCAAGATTTAAGTGTCACAGATTTAGAAGTTATTTATTCTTTCTTTCTCTTCTGATTTATTTACATTATTGGGGGAAAGATTTAAGTGTCATAGATTTAGAAGTTATTCCTTCTTTCTCTTCTGCCTTATTTACATTATTGGGGGCCAGATTTAAATGTCATAGATTTAGAAGTTATTTATTCCTTCTTTCTCTTCTGCCTTACTTACATTATTGGGGGTAAGATTTAAGTGTCATAGATTTAGAAGTTATTTATTCCTTCTTTCTCTTCTGCCTTATATACATTATTGGGGGCAAGATTTAAGTGTCACAGATTTAGAAGTTATTTATTCTTTCTTTCTCTTCTGATTTATTTACATTATTGGGGGCCAAATTTAAGTGTCATAGATTTAGAAGTTATTTATTCCTTCTTTCTCTTCTGCCTTATTTACATTATTGGGGGCCAGATTTAAATGTCATAGATTTAGAAGTTATTTATTCCTTCTCTCTCCTCTGCCTTATTTACATTATTGGGGGCAAGTTTTAAGTGTCATAGATTTAGAAGTTATTTATTCCTTCTTTCTCTTCTGCCTTATTTACATTATTGGGGGCAAGTTTTAAGAGTCATAGATTTAGAAGTTATTTATTCCTTCTTTCTCTTCTGCCTTATTTACATTATTGGGGGCAAGTTTTAAGAGTCATAGATTTAGAAGAAGAGACATAATTATTTTTTCCTTCTTTTTTCTAAAATTATCTTTTGTACACCAAAACCTATTACATTTCAGCTCTCCTTATGGCACTTTTGAAAGATAACTATTTATTGAATTATTTTTTTAAAGAACACTGGTCTTTGAATTTAAATTTTTAAGATTTAAAGGCCACTCATAAATGGCAAAGACAAGGGTCAATGATATTGTCCCAGCAAGCAGGACAATGCCCCAGAGACTGACTATATATATATACATATGATCAGCGCCCGAGCCTCTTTCCACCCAAGCAAGGACCAAGAGGGCCAGATATTGGCTGCTTATGATTCAGCAGAGAGCTCTAAAGGCTCTCCCCAACCCCCCATCCTTAGCTCACATGGATGGTGAGGTTGTAGCGACCAAAGGAACTAACTTGTTTCAGCTAGACTCGGACATTAGTCTAGCGATCACCAAGCAAAGACGTTACCTACAGGCCACCACAAGACGTATTTAGTTTTCTTTCGATAAAAAAAGATTTATCATTAAATTCTTACCTTTCAAAGATTGCAAAGAGACTTGAAAATTTCTTTGGGAATTTCATATCATTAATAAGGACCTAGATATCACTCTTGGGTATCTGAACCATGAACTCGAAACACAGCACGGGGTGAACAACACATGAACTGATGTGGGTATGGAATCCCCAAACTCCAGTAAAAGGTATTTGAATATATATACACGCACACACACATATATATGTATATATATATATATACATACATACATACTCACATATACATATATATACACATATATACACATGTGTATATATATATATATATACATATCTACATATGGTATTTATACACACACGCACACACATGTATATGCATATATATATATATATATATATACATGCATAAACGCGCTTCAAACGACCAGGCAAAGGCGTGTTTCTCTTCTTTCTTTGGTCCCTTTAACCAATTGAAATAAAAGTAACAGAGAAAAGTCAGTTTTTTTTCTGAAGAGAAAAAGAGGAAACGATTCTTTACCCTGATATCTGAGACATTTTTTTTATCGGGCACTTACGCTATTGGGTCTCTTAACTATTCTATTTCCTTAATAAGAACAATACGCCTTGAGCATGTGACCATTGCCTTACATGCTGCTGCTTTTTACCTTAGATTACCTTAAATATTTCCTTGAAACCATGCAAATTACCTTAGACTAAAGTAATTACCTTAAAAGTTTAAACCCTGGTTTAGAGAGACTTTATTTTTTGTATTACTCTGTATCGGTATTTTAAACCTTCTTGTGATTACAGGTGTTTTAAAAGTTTCCTATTATAACCAAAGCATCTACGTGAATATAAACATTTTACATTTATCCTTTTGTAATATTATATTGCTGACGTTTCAAAATATTTCCCAATGATTTGAAAGGATTTTTTATTTTCTCAAAAAGGCTATCAAACATGTAAAAAAAATATAAGATGAAAACTACTGGATCAACTGAGAGAGAGAGAGAGAGAGAGAGAGAGAGAGAGAGACCCAGTCTTCCTCATTATACAGTGTTCGTTTAGAAATGTATTTATGTAACCCTAAGAGAGGAATTTGGCTCAACGCTGGCCTTTAGCGTACCTCATTTATCAAGAGAAACCTCTCCCTTCCTTATATTAAAATCATATCTCTAATAATAGATTTTAGGAATTGGAAGTAAAGAAGAAGAATAAACAATGGTAAGATCTAGAGACGAAATAAACTGTGCGTAGACTCAGTGTCTCCCTGCTACTACAAAGAGGATATCTGAGAACTCTTTAACGTACTTCCATTTGTGTCTCAGTTCCCGGGATGGAAGTTTTGGATAGAAGAAGAATCCAGAAGAGCGATGATATATTTTTCGCGCCTAAATCTAGACCTCGAAAGGGATAACTAGCGTAATTTTTTAGGAGTTTTAAGTTTGTGACTTTTTAAAAAGTTAAATACACGCTGGGCGTTAGTTGAAAAAAAAGTTTATTATAGTGGTGAGTTGCTCATACACACACACACACACACACACACAGAGAGAGAGAGAGAGAGAGAGAGAGAGAGAAAGCTTTTTTCAGCCAACAGACTCAACCTCGGAACAATATCCATCAAGGCATAGCAAATACTTAACATGAAGTTTACAAGTTGCTCATACACACACACACAGAGAGAGAGAGAGAGAGAGAGAGAGAGAGAGCTTTTCAGCCAACAGACTCAACCTCGGAACAATATCCATCAAGGCATAACAAATACTTAACACGAGGTTTACAAGTTGCTCATACACACACACACACACACACACAGAGAGAGAGAGAGAGAGAGAGAGAGAGAGAGAAAGCTTTTCAGCCAACAGACTCAACCTCGGAACAATATCCATCAAGGCATAACAAATACTTAACACGAGGTTTACAAGTTGCTCATACACACACACACACACAGAGAGAGAGAGAGAGAGAGAGAGAGAGAGAGAGAGAGCTTTTCAGCCAACAGACTCAACCTCGGAACAATATCCATCAAGGCATAACAAATACTTAACACGAGGTTTACAAGTTGCTCATACACACACACACACACACAGAGAGAGAGAGAGAGAGAGAGAGAGAGAGAGAGAGAGAAAGCTTTTCAGCCAACAGACTCAACCTCAGAACAATATCCATCAAGGCATAACAAATACTTAACAAGAGGTTTACAAGTTGCTCATACACACACACACATACAGAGAGAGAGAGAGAGAGAGAGAGAGAGAGAGAGAAGAGCTTTTCAGCCAACAGACTCAACCTCGGAACAATATCCATCAAGGCATAACAAATACTTAACACGAGGTTTACAAGTTGCTCATACACACACACACACACACAGAGAGAGAGAGAGAGAGAGAGAGAGAGAGAGAGAGCTTTTCAGCCAACAGACTCAACCTCGGAACAATATCCATCAAGGCATTACAAATACTTAACACGAGGTTTACATGTTGCTAATACACACACCACACACACACACACAGAGAGAGAGAGAGAGAGAGAGAGAGAGAGAGAGAGAAATAAAGCTTTTCAGCCAACAGACTCAACCTCGGAACAATATCCATCAAGGCATAACAAATACTAAACACGAGGTTTACAAGTTGCTCATACACACACACACACACACACAGAGAGAGAGAGAGAGAGAGAGAGAGAGAGCTTTTCAGCCAACGGACTCAACCTCGGAACAATATCCATCAAGGCATAACAAATACTTAACACGAGGTTTACAAGTTGCTCATACACACACACACACACACACAAGAGAGAGAGAGAGAGAGAGAGAGAGAGAGAGAGCTTTTCAGCCAACGGACTCAACCTCGGAACAATATCCATCAAGGCATAACAAATACTTAACAAGAGGTTTACAAGACGTAGAGTCGTTCCAGGCGTTGTTCTTAATAGGATTTTCGACGCTAACGACAGCCATTCCCAAAACTTCAGCCCATCTTATCTGCAGTTCACAGTTAACATATTCATGCAAATGATTATGACGCACATTCCAGCAACGGCTTAGGAGACGAAAATAGTAAAGCGGTCGTCCAAATACATATTACGTAAAGAGTGCATGCAACTGGAAATGTGCTTTAACAACTAACTGGAAATTAGTATCACGAAAAAAATAATGGAAGACCAAATCTGAATACGATTCCGAGACATTTTATTATTATTATTATTATTATTATTATTATTTGCTAAGCTACAACCGTAGTTGCAAAAGCAGAATGTTATAAGCCCGAGGGCTCTAACAGGGAAAATAGCCCAGTGAGGAAAGAAAATAAGGTAACAAGAAAAGAAATTAACAATTAAACCAAAATATTTTAGCAGTAAGAATATTAAACTAATATTTCATATATAAATTATAAAAACTTGAAAAAACAAAGGGGAAGAGAAATAAGATAGAATAGTGTGCCAGAGTGTACCCTTAAGCAAGAGAACTCCACCTCAAGAAAGTGAAACACCATGGTACAGAGGCTATGGCACTATCCAGAACAAGAGCTGACATTTATCGTTAACATATTTAATACCATGATGCAATATCGTATATACTAGTGTACGCCACCCGTCAAAAATGACGTACAGACACATTCAACTCTTCCACTCCCTCCCCCTTTCCAAAGTAGAACTCGTTGGTTCGGCAATTTTTGGGAGAATGTGGTTTCTGAGTGTACCTCTATGACTAAACCCCCTCTCACCAGGGTATGACTACTGTTTCTCCTTCCATAGCATGACAGGAAACACACACACACACACACACATATATATATATATATATATACTTTATATATACAGATATAAAGACACATATATATATATATATATATACATACATATATATATATATATATACATATACATATATACATACTTTATATATATATATATATATATATGTATATATATAAAATATATATATATCCATATATATACTTTATATATATATATATATATATATACATACATATAACTAGAAATTTGTATATTAAAATACACGCATTGTGTACATATGAACTCACTATATTTCACTTACACACATATTAACAAAATATTTTCACAAAGCTCAACTATTCTCTATCTCTCTCTCTCTCTCTCTCTCTCTCTCTCTCTCTCTCTCTCTCACACAAATCAATGCACCTTTGATGAACCGCATTTTCATAAATGAGATTTTAATGTTTGATTCATCGTTCTGACGTGTGTGTGGTGTCATACTAAGGCTAATTTAACTTTCCTAATTATTTTATCGATGGTGAAAATGCTGTAAAGGGAACAAACAAGTTTGTTTCAGAAGGTGGTAGGTTGGCTAAGGCACCAGCCTACCCGTTGAGATACTACCATTACAGAGTTTAAAGGTTTAAAGGTTTAAAGGTCGCTCATGAATAGCAAAGGCAAGGGACAGTGACATTGCCATAGCAAGCAGGACAATGCCCTAGAGACTGACCATATATGATCAGCGCCCAAGCCTCCTCTCCACCAAAGCTAGGACCAGGGAGGGCCAGGCAGTGGCTGCTGATGACTCAGCAGATAGACCTATAGGCTCCCCCTAACCCCCCAACCTTAGCTCACAAGGATGGTAAGGTTGCAGACACTAATGGCACTAACGAGTTTGAGCGGGACTCGAACCCCCGACTGGCGATCACCAGGCAGAGACGTTACCAATCAGGCCACAGCAACCCTGTAATTGGGTTATTGGGTTCTTTGACTGGCTGGATAGTACTACATTGCATCCCTCTGTGGTTATGGCTCATGTTTCCTTTGCCTACACATATACGGAATACTCTGGTCTGTTTTTTTACATATTCTTCCCTTACATCTTTACATCACTAAGATAACCGAGACATTCTTCTTAACCCAAGGGGTTAACTACTGCACTGTAAGAATTCAGTGGCTATTTCCACTTGTTAAGAGTAGAAGAGACTCTTTAGGTTTGGTAAGAAGCTCTTCTAGGAGAAGGTCACTCCAAAATTAAACCACTGTTATCTCATCTAGGGTAATGTCATAGCCTCTGTACCATGTTCATCCACCGTCTTGGGCTACAGTTCTCTTGCTTGAGGGTTCACTCAGGTACACTATTCCATCCGTTTCCTTATTTCATTTCCTCATTAGGGTATTTTCCCTGTTGGAGCCTTTGGGGTTATAAGATCCTGTTTTTCGAACCAGGGTTGTAGCTTAGCTTTTTCAAAGTCAAAAGTCAAAGATGGAGGACAATAAAACATCCTTAAGCTTTTCATAACTTATTCCATGAAAATTTTGAGTTTTGGGTAGTGCCATAGCCTCTATACCATAGTCTTCCACTATCTTCGGTAGAGTTCTCTTGCTTGAGGGTACACTCGGGCACACTTTTCTATCTTATATATCTTAATGTGTTTTTTTCTTTCGGAAGTTTTTATAGTTTATATATGAAAGATCTCTTTTACCATTAATATTGTTCTTAAAATATTTTATATTGTTCATTACTTCTTCAGCAGATTATTTTAGCATTTCCTTTCCTCACTGGGCTACTTTTCCCAGTTGGAGTCCTTGGGCTTTTAGCAGCCTGCTTTTGCAACTAGGGTTGTAGCTTAGCAAGTAATTTTCTTTCGCTACAAGCTTGTTCCTATTGTTCATTATTTCGTCAGCAGTTTATTTTAGCATTTCCTTTCCTCACTGGGCTATTTTTCCCTGTTGGAGTCCTTGGGCTTCTAGCAGCCTGCTTTTGCAACTAGGGTTGTAGCTTAGCAAGTAAATCTTCTCTCGCTACATACTTGTCCCTCTTTGGAGTAACTTGTAATGGCCATTCAACACATTTCTCCGTTTCCTTCAGTCCAGTGCATCATCCTAGCTCAATCCCAACTCCAGCTTATCTCTTTTCACAGTCTATCCATCTCAATTCTGATCTACCCAACCTTCTCCCACCAGGTGGTCCCATGGCCATAATCTTCCTTATCAGGTTATCTTCCTCTCGTCTCTTTATATGTGCATTTATAAATACTTAAATATTTACCCGTAATTTTTGACGGGTCGCGTGCACTTATAATATAATATAATATATAATATATGTATATATATATATATATATATATGTGTGTGTGTGTGTGTATGCATGTATGTATATATATATATATATATATATATACATAATATGTTTATAAAGAAAAGAATTTCATCCATTCATCAAACAGCCATTCCCTGTCAATAATTGCTTATGAAAAAAAAAAATAAAAAAAATATTGATAGAGGCCTCGTGCCCCGTGAAAATAGTTTTGCAGTTAGGTCTACTAATAGCAGACGGGACTACAATTAGCTTTTGCCATCCGGGCGACGCCATCACATTCCAATTCAATATCCAGCAAATGAGCCAATCTGTTAATGGAAATTTGTCGCTCGACTCTCGCGATCTAATTGAGTTACCCCGAAATGTTACGAAATGTTGCTTGAACGGCTAATGGATGATATCGTTACCCGGCAGTCGATAAAGGAAAGTATACATTGTTTATACAATAGTATGTATCTATAAAAGAGAATCTATCTCTCCATCTCGATGAATAAAAATTCTGGTAAATATACATAGTATACATTAATATGCATCTAGACAATAGCATGCAGCTATAAAAGAGAATCTATACAATAATATGCATCTATGCAATAATATGCAGCTATAAAAGAGAATCTATCTCTCCATCTCTATGTAAAAAATTCTGGTTTGTAAATATACATAATATACAATAATATGCATCTATGCAATAGTACGCAGCTATAAAAGGGAATCTATCTCTCAATCTCTATGAATAAAAATTCTGGTAAATATACATAGTATACGATAATAAGCATCTATACAATAGCATGCACCTATAAAAAAGAATCTATCTCTCCATCTCTAAGAATAAAAATTCTGGTAAATATACATGGTATAAAATAATATGCATCTATACAACAGCATGCAGCTAAAAAAGGAATCTATCTCTCCATCTCTATGAATAAAAATTCTGGTAAGTATACATAGTATACAATAATATACATCTTTACAATAGCATGCGGCTATAAAAGGAATCTAGCTCTCGATCTCTATGAATAAAAATTCTGGTAAATATACATAGTATACAATAATATGCATCTATACAATAGTTTGCAGCTATAAAAGAGAATCTATCTCTCCATCTCTATGAATAAAAATTCTGGTAAATATACATAGTATACAATAATATGCATCTATGCAATAGCATGCGGCTATAAATGGAATCTATCTCTCGATCTCTATGAATAAAAATTCTGGTAAATATACATAGAATACAATAATATGCATCTATACAATAGCATGCGGCTATAAATGGAATCTATCTCTCGATCTCTATGAATAAAAATTCTGGTAAATATACATAGAATACAATAATATGCATCTATACAATAGCATGCGGCTATAAAAGAGAATCTATCTCTCCATCTCTATGAATAAAACTTCTGGTAAATATACATAGAATACAATAATATCCATCTATACAATAGCATGCAGCTATAAAAGAGAATCTATCTCTCCATCTCTATGAATAAAAATTCTGGTAAATATACATAGAATACAATAATATGCATCTGTACAATAGCATGCGGCTATAAATGGAATCTATCTCTCGATCTCTATGAATAAAAATTCTGGTAAATATACATAGAATACAATAATATGCATCTATACAATAGCATGCGGCTATAAATGGAATCTATCTCTCGATCTCTATGAATAAAAATTCTGGTAAATATACATAGAATACAATAATATGCATCTATACAATAGCATGCGGCTATAAATGGAATCTATCTCTCGATCTCTATGAATAAAAATTCTGGTAAATATACATAGAATACAATAATATGCATCTGTACAATAGCATGCGGCTATAAATGGAATCTATCTCTCCATCTCTATGAATAAAAATTCTGGTAAATATACATAGAATACAATAATATGCATCTATACAATAGCATGCGGCTATAAATGGAATCTATCTCTCGATCTCTATGAATAAAAATTCTGGTAAATATACATAATATACAATAATATGCATCTATACAATAGCATGCTGCTATAAAAGAGAATCTATCTCTCGATCTCTATAGAAAAGAAATTCTAGTTTAAATATGTAGTATTTTTTTACCTATACTTCTGATAGGTTAGAGTAAGGTTTTTCCACCAAGCAATCTCCACTAAAAGTTCATACTCCCTTAAACATCTCATCGATAGTTATTTATATAATTATCACAGGTAAACATCTCAGTTTTACGTCATTTAATAATATCAACAGACTTTCCGACTGCTCCTTTTCAGGGTTTTAAAGGTCGCTCATGAAGGGCAAAGGCAATCCCCTCTCCACCTAAGCTAGGACTAATGAAAACTAGGAAATGGCTGTTCATGACTCGGCAGGTAGACCTTTAGGCTACCCCTAAACCCATCATCCTTATGCCAGGCTGACAATTGCACGACTTTTTGCCACGAATTTGTCGTGGCAAGTCGTAACATTTTGTGTCACGAACTGAAAAAAAAAAACACCTCAGAATCACAGCTCACCTGTCCACATTGACACGATCTGGCACGACGAGTTCATGCATAGTTTTAGCATAGTTAGCGCACTTCCCGCATCGTCCCGACAAGTTCACGAACAGTTCGCGCATAGTTCACGCCGTGTTCACGAAATTTTGTCGTGACCAAAATTTTCAACATTTCAAAATTCTCGTCACGACATGCCACGATGTCACGACAGGTTCACGACGAGTTCACTCCAGTTCACGACGAGTTCACGCCAGTTCACGACTCGAGTCGTGACAATGCGTGCCACAAATTCGTGCAAGTATCAGGGTACCTTTAGCTAGCAAGGTTGGTGTGGTTGCAGACACTACAAGAAACTATCGAGTTTGAGCGGGACTCAATCCCCCGTCCAGCAGAACACCAGGCAGGAACGTTTCCAAATAGGGCATCACATCCCTCGCAGCTCATTGCTACATAGTATTCTAGAAGTTTTATTCCAGCTGTGATCAAGTTGTGGAATGATCTTCCTGAACGGGTAGATGAATCAGTAGAACTTCAAAAGTTTAAACTTGCAGCAAATGATTTTGTGTTTAACAGGCTGACTTAATTTTTTTTATAGCTTCTATATGACATATCTGTTTTGATGTTGTTACTGTTTTTAAAATATTTTATTGTTATTTTTTTCTCATCGTTTATTTATTCCCTTATTTCCTTTCCTCACTGGGCTATTTTTCCCTCTTGGAGGCCTTGGACTTATAGCATCTTGCTTTTCCAACTAGGGTTGTATCTTAGGTAATACATACATACATATACCATGGCACTTCCCCCAGTTTTGCGGGGTAGCCGACATCAACAAAGAAACAAAAACAAAAAGGGGACCTCTACTCTCTACGTAGAGGTCCCCTTTTTGTTTTAGGTGGTAATAATAATAATAATAATAATAATAATAATAATAATAATAATAATAATAATAATAATAATGATAATAATAATAATAATAATATAACGTTTACAACGCTTTCAATAGGCTCAGGAGATCCACTAACTTTTAATTTGCTGAAACGGGGTATTAACATTTCCCTTGTAAACTTGTAATTATCTTGCGAGATATTTGTCGGTAGAGGTAACTTCTAAAATTCAGATAACATTGTTATTATGATTACTAGCCAAGCTACAACCCTATAATCCATTTCTTTTAGCGATGCATATTTGCACCGACTCGCAGCGGTACCCTTTTAGCTCGGAAAAGTTTCCTGATCGCTGATTGGTTGGACAAGATAATTCTAACCAATCAGCGATCCGGAAACTTTTCCGAGCTAAAAGGGCACCGCCGCGAGTCGGTGCAAATATGCATCGCTAAAAGAAATGGACTATAGTTGGATAAGCAAGATGCTATAAGCCCAAGGGCTCCAACAGGGAAAAATAGCCCAGTGAGGAAAGGAAATAAGGAAATAAATAAATGATGAGAATACATTAACAATATATCATTCTAAAAACAGTAACAGCGTCAAAACAGCAACAAATGCCGCCGTTTCTAGCCCATTGCAGGACAAAGGCCTCATACATGTCCTTACTCTTATTATTATTATTATTATTATTATTATTATTATTATTACCTGCTAAGCTGAAACCCTAGTTAGAAAAGCAGGATGCTGTAAGCCCAGAGGCTCCAACAGGGAAAATAGCCCAGTGAGGAAAGGAAATAAGGAAAAATAAAATATTTTAAGAACAGTAACAACATTAAAATAAAGATTTCCTATATAAACTATAAAAACTTTAACAAAACAAGAGGAAGAGAAATAAGATAATGTGCCCAAGAGTACCCTCAAGCAAGAGAACTCTAACCCAAGACAGTGAAAGACCATAGTACAGGGGCTACGGCAATACCCAAGACTAAAGAACAATGGTTTGATTTTGGAGTGTCTTCCTAGAAGAGCTGCTGACCATAGTTAAAGAGTCTCTTCTACCCTTACTAAGAGGAAAGTAGCCACTGAACAATTACTGTGCAGTAGTTAACCCTTTGGGTGAAGATGAATTGTTTGGTAATATCATTGTTGTCAATTGTATGAGGACAGAGGAGAATTTGTAAAGAGTAGGCCACACTATTCGGTGTATGTGTAGGTAAAGGGGAAATGAACCGTAACCAGAGAGAAAGATCCAATGCAGTACTGTCTGGCCAGTCAAAGGACCAAATAACCCTCTAGCGGTTGTATCTCATATCACATATCTAGGGTTTGGCCAGTTTCATCACAATTCTGGCCAACAGCAGATTGGTGATGGTGGGAGATTTTTCTGATCGCTCTCAATAAATTAACCTCGTATAGGTGGCCCTGACTACAACAGCTTTGCTGATTATGGCGTGACACATTTCCTTTGGTTATTTTAAGGCTCATAACTTGAGTCAGAAAAAAAAAATTGATTTCATGTCCCAGGTAACGTCTTGTAGATAACAGATGCGTAAGGTTTTTCTCCATTATTATAATTATTATTATTATTACTAGCCAAGCTATAACCCTAGTTGGAAAAGCAAGATGCTATAAGCCCAAGGGCTCCAACAGGGAAAAATCGCCCAGTGAGGAAAGGAAATAAGGAAATAAATAAATGATGAGAATAAATTAACAATAAATCATTCTAAAAACAGTAACAGCGTCAAAACAGATATGTCCTATATAAACTATTAACAAAGTCAAAAACAGATATGTCATATATAAACTACACTGGATTTTGTAATACATTTCACAACTCGGTAGTTTTCTGTATTCCACCATTTCCATGTAAAAGAAACCTGGAAGCCCCATTTACACAGCGCTACTACAGAACACAAGCGGGTGAGAGGGATAGAATAATCTTATACGCAGTAAGGGGCTTCATGCCACAACAAGGAAAGACAGTCACGTTCTGCTTGGCAGCCTAAAGTACATTTTTGGCTCATCTCAAATGGAGAATTCCAAACAACGTGGCCTTTTTAAATGGGTTGCTGAATTGACTTTCAGAATCAGATGTAAAGGTCTCATGGAAACTTTGTTTTTTCAAAGAATATATTAGGAAAGAAACTGCATAATGTAATACTATAAAGCCTTTTGGTTAAATCTATAAATTGGGTAATACCAAGGAAGTGTTTGGCAAAGAGGCTCCACCAAAAAAAAAAGAAAAAAAGAAAGAAAAAAAAACGGCTGTTAAAAGTATAAATGATTAGTTACCACTGCACAACCTTTCTCTCCAACCACCAAGTTACGGACAAAAGGCCTAATGTTGAAATATATACGAACATTTACACATACGAATGTCATATTAGCTTGGGCCCCAAACCTTGGCAACCGTAGCCCAAGAAAAAAAAAAAAAAAGACACTATAGTCCATTTCTTTTAGCCAGGCATATTTGCACCGACTCGCAGCGGTGCCCTTTTAGCTCGGAAAGTGTCCTGATCGCTGATTGGTTGGACAAGATAATTCTAACCAATCAGCGATCAGGAAACTTTTCCGAGCTAAAAGGGCACTGTTGCGAGTCGGTGCAAATCTGCCTGGCTAAAAGAAATGGACTATAGTAGTTACCACATTCATACATAGACGAATTCAATGTCCATCACTCTTCCACAGAAAATAACTTCATATGTCTAAACACATTGCAAACTTTACCACATCATTTTAAGGTGAACACTACACGCGCCATCTCAACAGACAACAACAACAGCAACATATGCAGCCGTTTCAAGTCCACTGCAGGACAAAGGTCTCAGACATTGTATTTATTAATGCCTGGGTTTTAGCCACTTTTCACCACCACGCTGGCGACTGCAGATTGGTGATGATGTGAGTTAATACTTGGATCGCTCACAGCAAACCAACCTAGTACGGATGACCCTGATTAGTACAGCTTTCCCGTTAAGGTATCCAAGCTAAAAAGGGATCTAAACGCATAAGTATGATTAACCGAGGTAATAATGATAACAACAAATGTGTAACACTACCCTTGCTTCACGAGTATAAAGAAAACACGTTAGAATATAAACGTGTGTATGTCTATATATATATATATATATATATATATATATACACATATATGGATGAAAATCAACATAATATCGTGCTCAAATAGAGATAAATTTCTAGCGCATACTAGGATCGAACCCTAGCACCTTTCAATGAAAGGCCAGGTCGCTTCCAACCATGCCAACAGAGGCTTAATAGAAATCGGAACCTAACAGCTAACAGCATGAACACACACACACAGATATATATATATATATATATATATATATATATATATATATATATATATATATAAGGTATAATCACATTATTTCATTAGGGAGCAACGCCATTACTATGGGTATAACCATTGGGCAATAAAAATAACCCTCACACGTATTGCATCCCTAAAATAGCCGGACTGAAATAGCGCCCTTAAACCTGAAAGATATCCGTTTCATAAAAATATCAATATCAAACAAAAATTCGTCCAATGAAATATTCCGAAAATAAAACTGGCTCCAATCACAGAAAATATATTCACGTATTACGTCTAAAATTTAGAACCACGTAAAGCTATATAAATTGTTTTAATTAATAAATTGGAACGGTGCAGGGTATTTTGTGTGTGGAGGAAAATTTAAAAGATATACAAATAAAAATGTAAAAATAAAAAGAGAAAATGTTAAATCTCGTTGTATTCGGTATTTACGTATCCAGGCTCGTGGGTCGAGGGAAACTCGCTGGAATGGGGGACGCTCGAAAAGTTTTGGAAACTGTGCGAGTTTGCTAAAGGAGTAATCATTAGAACTGTAGCAGGCATTGCATTTATATTACATGACGATAGTTGTTTTAGCTACATAAAAGCGAAAAAGTATATGTTTTTGTGAGAGAGAGAGAGAGAGAGAGAGAGAGAGAGAGAGAGAGAGAGAGAGAGAGAGGAGAGAGAGAGCAAAAAATCATTAACTGCAAATATTGCTGAATAATAAATTCTATACCATTTTGATGAGAGAGAGAGAGAGAGAGAGAGAGAGAGAGAGAGAGAGAGAGAGAGAGAGAGAGAGAGAGAGAGAGAGAGAGTAAAAAATCATTAACTGCAAATATTGCCGAATAATAAATTCTATACCATTTTGATGATTAACTATCACTGCTATCATCATTATTATTTTCATTATGTAAACAGCCTGTCCAAGATGACGAGCTGCAGATCCTTCAGAGTTTATGAACGCGTTGTATCGCCAAGGTACTGCGATGCCAATTTTCATATCAGGACCAGAAACTCGTCTCTGGATGATTTGGTAACGTCCCTGACTAGTAAATGCCAGACTGTGGTTCGAGTCCCGCTCAGACTCGTTAGTTTCTTAGGTCGCTGCAACCTCACCATCCTTGTGAGCTAGGGATGGGGGGAGGGGGGTTGGAGAGCCTATAGGTCTATCTGCTGAGTCATCAGCAGCCATTGCCTTGGCCCTCCTTGATCCTAGCTTGGGTGGAGAGAGGGGCTTGGAGGCTGATCATATGTATATATGGTCTGTCTCTAGAGTAATGTCCTATTGGATAGGGAAATGTCACTGTCCCTTGCCCCTGCCATTCATGAGCGGCCTTTAAGCCTTGAAAAGTGGTTCAGCTTTCATACTCGAAGCCTGTATTATTATTATTATTATTATTATTATTATTATTACTAGCCAAGCTACAATCCTAGTTGGAAAAGCAAGATGCTGTAAGCCCAAGGGCTCCAACAGGGAAAAATAGCCCGGTGAGGAAAGGAAATAAGGAAATAAATAAATGATGAGAATAAACTAACAATATATTCTAAAAACAGTAACAGCGTCAAAACAGATATGTCCTATATAAACTATTAACAACGTCAAAAACAGATATGTCATATATAAACAATAAAAAGTTAACATAAAAACATTTGCTCCAACTTTGAACTTTTGAAGTTCTACTGATTCAACCACCCGATTAGGAAGATCATTCCACAACTTGGTAACAGCTGGAATGAAACATCTAGAATACTGTGTACCATTGAGCCTCATGATGGAGAAGGCCTGGCTATTAGAATTAACTGCCTGCAATATTAGCCACTGCCACACCAGAAAATTGGATTTCAAATGGCAACACAATAATCCGGGTCCTAAATATATATGAAATTTAATGTTAAACTGTATCATCTGATACACATAGCCTCCTGACTTGATAAACTACGCTAACACCTCTCAGAACATAATCTATCTATTTGGCCTATTGAAAACGTCCTAGCTTGCAAAGTACCGGACTGGGGGTTCGAGTCCCGCTCAAGATCGATAGTTTCTTGTAGTGTCTTCAACCTCACATTCTTTGTGAACTAAGGCTGGGGTGTTCGGGGGAGCCTATAGGTCTACCTGCTGAGTCATTAGTAGTCATTGTCTGGCCCTCTCTGGTCCTAGCCTGGATGGAGAAGAGCCTTGAGCGCTGATCATATGTATATATGGTCAGTCTCTAGGGCATGGTCACTGTCCTTTGCCTCTTCCATTCATGAGCGACCTTTAAACTGGGGAAAATGCCCCCTCCATCATTCTCTACGCCGTTGTATTATCAGTTAAATGAATACCTATATCTTATTCATTCACTAATTTTGTTATTCAAGGTTTTCATAATTCTTAAGAATATTCTTAACCCTTTTACCTTCGCCCCAAAGGACGTACTGGTACGTTTCACAAAACTCATCCCTTTACCCCCATGGACGTACCGGTACGTCCTTGCAAAAACTGCTATTTAAATTTTTTTTTTTTTTTGCATATTTTTGATAATTGTTTGAGAGACTTCAGGCATTTTCCAAGAGAATGAGACCAACCTGACCTCTCTATGACGAAAATTAAGGCTGTTAGAGCAATTTAAAAAAATATATACTGCAAAATGTGCTTGAAAAAAAAAACAACCCCTGGGGGTTAAGGGTTGGAAAGTTCCAAATAGCCTGGGGGTAAAAGGGTTAAGAGAATAATTTCCCTTTATTAATCAAAAATGCAAATACGATTTTATAATTGGTAAGCAAGCATTAGAAGAAAATTGATCAGCTAATATTTAACTTTATTCAGTAGGTATCACATTCAACATCTCTTTTCGCTGACAAAATCTCCGACACTCGCATCTACGGTAAGTTGGGTATGCCAGGTTCCACATTCAAAAACATTTTGACGTTCGGTAATCACGTGAACAATGTCCTACAACTCTTTATTATATCATACGCTTTTGTTTCAGCACAATGTTCAATAACTTTGAACCGTTTTATACGCTTTTGTCTTTATAATGTTCAGTGACCCTGAGCCATGCATTACGCTTTTGTTCTGCAAAATGTTCAATAACCTTGTACCGCATTATTTTTTTTTTTTTTGTGCATGTACAATGTCCAGTGACCTTGAACCTGCCATACGCTTTTGTTCTGCAAAATGCACAATAACCTTGAAATGAGTTATAAGCTTTTGTTCATGCACAATGTTCAATATCCTTGAACTATGTAATATTTTTGTTTCATACGAGTCGCAGGTGCGTTTGTAACATTATTTCTTTTGATCGATGAGAGAGAAATTAAATTTCTCATTTTAATCAGAATTCTAGATTAGATAAAGTTACTTAAAACCTTTCCTTGAACGATCAAATTAAGCAGAACCCAATATCTGCTTTCGATAAAATGGGTGTTTTATCAAATTGTAATAATTACTTTGATTAAAGTTTATTTACTGTATCATTCCTGTCTTATATTAACTAGTGTACGTGACCCGTCAAAAATTCCGGCTAGATATTTAAATAGATATGCACACACACGTACGCAAAGATTCAAACCTTTCCACACCCTCCCCCCTTTCCTAACTACAACCCTTCTCACCTGTAGTTATACGTCTGGCCATGCCGCTGAGCGTGACCGGAAAAAATATCTATTTATACATATAAAACCAGACAATTGCTCTTTTCTAATTTCCCGTAACAGAGACTCTAGCTTTGGTAAGCAGCTCTTCTAAGAGAAGGACACTCCAAAATCAAACCATTGTTCTCTAGTCATGGCTAGTGCCATAGCCTCTGTACCATGGTCTTCCACTTTCTTGGGTTAGAGTTCTCTTGCCTGAGGGTACACTCGGGCACACTATTTTAACCCGTTTCTTTTCCTTTTGTTTTGTTGAAGTTTATATAGTTTATATAGGAGTTATTTATTTTAATGTTACTCTTCTTGTTTATTTTTTTGGGTTTCCTTTCCCCACTGGGCTATTTTCCCTGTTGAAGTCCCTGGGCTTATAGCATCCTGCTTTTCCCCTTAGGGTTGTAGCTTAGCATTTAATAATAATAATAATGATAATAATAACACCCACCAAACCACCACTTCTCATAATTACTCGCTGAAAATCAGACAATTTTGGGGTTGGTCCTTAAGGTGGCTGATAATTTTTTTCCCCTTACTTCTGTGTTTCCAAATAAGAGTATCTATTTGTCTATCTATTTGGACTCTAACAATTGAAGTATATATGCATGTCACTCTTGAGCACTATATGAATAAAGGATATTGATTCTTTGTCATTTTTATTTATCTTAACTTTCAAACATCGCTGGAATATTGCTTTCAATTAATGCACCTTCACGTTTGAAAGCTTACGGAGGCTTCGCTGTTGAATTCTTCAAACAATGGGCATTTATGTGAGAGAGAGAGAGAGAGAGAGAGAGAGAGAGAGAGAGAGAGAGAGAGAGAGAGAGGAGAGAGAGAGAGAGAGAGAGAGAGATTATGGCATTACTAGGGCATGAATATAAAAGTTCGTTGTCTTTGCCATATATTTTATATATAGTTCTCGGACCGAAAAAAAAAGGAAAATAGGAGGAACAGATTGGATCTCTATAATGATCGTTCAAAATTAAGCGAGTGCTGACGACAGGTAAAACGAAGAGAGAGAGAGAGAGAGAGAGAGAGAGAGGATGAGAGAGAGAGAGAGAGAGAGAGAGAGAGAGAGAGAGAGAGAGAGGAGAGAGAGAGAGAGAGAGGGGGGGGGGGCTGTTTCAGGTCTTACTTCACTATGATAAAGTGAAATATATGTATTATTTAACGGGTTTTTGTCTCTTCTTTATCAGTTCTTCATTCGTCTAACTGCCCTAAATGGTGAAGGAAAGCTATTTGAGAAAAGCTTGAGCAACAACATATTAAGTCATAATTTACTTAATAGGGAGATGAATAGAGAGATAATTGAAGATATGCACAAACGTTTTTTTTAATGAGAAACCAAAACCGGCTAGTTCAAGCGTTGCTGGATTTCTGGTTTGTGCTGCCTATGTACATCCATTCATACATACATACATACAAACACACACACACACACACACACACACACACACACATATATATATATATATATATATATATATATATATATATATATATATATATATATATACAGTAGACACACACAAACACATATATAACGTGTATGTAAATATATATGAAAACAATGACAACAAATGCAGCCATTTCTAGTCCTATGCAGGACAAATGTCTCACCATGCTTCATCACGCACTGGTGAATGCGGATTTGTGATAGTGGGAGATTTTCGTCTGATCGCTCACAGCAATCCAATCTAAGATGGGGCCCTAACTAGTAAAGCTTTTCTGATCATGGCGTTACGCAAACCCTTTCACCACGTTAAGGTATTTCCACTCAGAAGGGGATGTATGTGTATATATATATATTATTAATATTATATATATATATATATATATATATATATATATATATATATATATATATATATATATATATATAATATATGCATATATATAATATATGTATGTATATATATACATATACATATATATACATATATATAGATATATATATATATATATATGTATGTATATATATATATATATATATGTATGTATATATATATATATATATATATATATATATATATATATATATATATATGTGTGTGTGTGTGAGAAGGTATACCGACTCACAAATGGATATATATGTATAATGTGTATGTGTAAACATTTGTTTACGTCTGCACCTACACTAATGAGCACATGCAATTTTGTTTAAATGGATACCACTCAATCATTTTGAAAATGGAGTGAAAATCTGCTAAATGATTTGAGTCTTTTTATTAGCTATGATGACACGACCTAAATTGCAAGGACATAACACTTTACCGTAGGTCTGTCTCACATCTGATTTAAATAACTTTTATTCTTATTCATTATGTAACTTTCACAAAGCAAAAGGTAAAACTCTGTGTACATATCTCCCTGCACAAAGTTCGGATTTATTTGAATGGAAATGGTATTACAAAAAAAAAAAAAAAAAAAAAAAAAATACTGATATAGTCTTGACAAAGTTCTTTAACGCGAACTGAGAAATAATTTTACTGTAAGAATCATATCAAAGGAGAATTATTATCGTGAAGATCTGGTCAATATTTCATAACAGGACACTCTTCTTAACCATAAACTGAGTAAACCAAAGACATATCGACCTTACAAAATACAATAACAAGGAACATCAGTGTTACATTTCCCACCTTTCATAACCAAACGCCCTTCTCACCAAACATGATATGGGAGCTTAGCCCAAAGCAACAGCGAATGTCAAAATATCCTTTTAGAACGTCCGAATTTCCACATGCAACATTTTCGTCTTTGGCTTACCAATTTAAATTCTAAAAAGATGATAGTATTATTATTATTATTATTATTATTATTATTATTATTATTATTATTATTATTATTTGCTAAGCTACAACCCTATTTAGATAAGACGGATGCTAAAGCCCAAGGCTCCAAGAAGGAAAAAAAGGCACCAAGACAAAGGATTCAGACATGTCCTTATGCATATTTGGGGTTTAGCCATTTCATCACCATGCTGGCCACTGCACGCTGGTGATGGTGAGAGACTTCAGTCTGCACGCTCACAGCAAACCAGCTTAGTATGTGTGGCCGTGACTATTATTATTATTATTATTATTATTATTATTATTATTATTATTATTAGCCAAGCTACAACCCTAGTTGGAAAAGCAAGATGCTATAAGCCCAAGGGCTCCAATAGGGAAAAAATAGCCCAGTGAGGAAAGGAAATAAGGAAATAAATAAATGGTGAGAATAAATTAACAATATATCATTCTAAAAACAGTAACAGCTGTTTTTCCTATATAAACTATTGACAATGTCAAAAACAGATATGTCATATATAAAGTATAAAAAGACTCATGTCAGCCTGGTCAACAACTAGATTTGCTTTGCTGATTAGGTCGATTCACAAACCCTTTCCCCAAGTTAGGGTATCCCCACTCAGAAAGGCATATATATATATATATATATATATATATATATATATATATATATATATATATACATATATATATATATATATATATATATATATATATATATATATATATATATATATATATAATATAAATATATATATATATATATATATAGTATATATATATAAATATATATATATATATATATATATATATATATATATATATATATATATATATATATATATATATACGTTACTAGTCCACTACAGAACGAAAGGCCTCAGATATGTCCTTTCACTCGTGTCTGTTTATAATCTTTCGATGTCAGTCTATACCAGTAAATTTTCCTAGCTTGTCAATCTATCGTCACCTCTCCCTTCCCCTGCTTCGTTTGCAATCTCTAAAGGACCCATTCTGTTATTCTGAATGTCCATCTACTATCAGACATCCTCATTATCTATATATCTATCTACCTATCTATCTATCTATCTATCTATATATATATATTATATATATATAATATATATATATATATATAATATATATATATATATATATATTCAATATATTTAGAATATAAAATACCTATATATTTCATACCTGAAAATCAACCAAATCGAATCAATTAGGTGTAAGATTGAAGATCAACAAAATATTTGGCTAAATAGATTACTGAACAACTGCTCTCAAAGAGGTACGAGTAATAGACAAGACACAAACCTCAGAGTAGATAATAGGGTTTAGATCTATCAAACGTTTTTTTTTTTTTTTTTTTTTTTGGTTATATGAGCAGATTAATGTTTTTTTTTCTACAATGAACTACAAAAAAAAAAAATATATGAATAGTTTTTTAGGTATATATATGTATATTATTTTCAACGACATTAGATAAGGTTAGCATTTATCAGTTCATTATTTCCCTTACTCAAACTTCCAATCTTTTTATATTGGAATTTATTTTGAATCAAATAAAACAAGATAGTATAACCAAGCAACGCAATATGAACTTGAATCCAATAAAAAGAAAATCCTTGAGGAATACTCGAACTTTGGAAAAGTAGAGACTGTTCAGAATATATTCTCCCTCGAGGTATTAAAAAAAAAAAAAAAAAAAAAAAAAAAAAAAAAACTCAGTGCCTCGGATAACAGCCACAAGAATTAGTATATACAATGGTTAGGAAAGTTTTCCCTCTCATTGCATTGGCTAAATTCTCAGAGGTTGATCTCAGTCAAAAAAAAAAAAAAAAAAAAAAAAAAAAAAAAAAAAAAAAAAAAAAGAGAAAAAAAAAAAAAAAAAAAAAAAAACTCAGTGCCTCGGATGACAGCCGCAAGAATTAGTATATACAATGGTTAGGAAAGTTTTCCCTCTCATTGCATTGGCTAAATTCTCAGAGGTTGATCTCAGTCAAAAAAAAAAAAAAAAAGAAAAAAAAAAAAAAAAAAAAAATACATTGGCTAAATCCCCAGAGGTTAATCTCAAAAAAAAAAAAAAAAAAAAAAAAAAAAAAAAAAAAAAAAAAAAAAAAAAAAAAGTTTTTCATTGGCTAGATTCTCAGAGCTTAATCTCAGTAAAAAAAATGAAAAATAAAAATAAAAAGAAACCACAATTGCCAAGATATAAAATTTCTCATCGCACATCAGGTTACAGATTTGGGAGAGGAGTTCAGGAGACAAGAAGAAGCGGGAGGAGAGATGAACTATTAGTACAAGACGTAGTTGAAAGATTATAGATCTATTTATTGATTTTAAATAGCATTCGGAGCACAAGCAATTCAAGAATAATCTCTCTCTCTCTCTCTCTCCTCTCTCTCTCTCTCTCTCCTCCTCTCTCTCTCTCTCTCTCTCTCTCTCTCTCTCTCTCTCTCTCTCTCTCTCTCTCTCATCTTAAAATCGATACAAAATCGTTTCGATAAAATTCCAAGTTCCCTATATCAAATATCCATTTATATTAAATGCTATAAGCGAGAGGTAATAAATTGGATAGCTACATATATTAAATGCTATAAACAAGAGGTAATTGAATAAATATCTACATATATTGAATGCTATAAACGAGAGGTAATAGATTAAATATCTACATATATTAAAGGCTATAAAAGATACGTAATAGACTAAATATCTACATATATTAAATACTATAAACGAGAGGTAATAGATTAAATATCTACATATATTAAATGCTATAAACGAGGTAATATAATAAATATCTACATATATCAAATGCTATAAACTAGAGGTAATAGAATGATTGGTTTGAAGTTTTCTGGCATCCTGTAAACATGAGGTAATAGAATAAATATCTACATATAGTGAATGCTATAAACGGGAGGTAATAGATTAATATTGAATGCTATAGACGAGAAGTAATAGATTAAATATCTGCATATATTAAACGCTATAAACGGGAGGTAATAGATTAAATATCTACATATATTGAATGCTATAGATGAGAAATAATAGATTAAATATTTACATAGATTAAATGCTATAAATGAGGGGTAACAGAATAAATGTCTACATATGTCAAATGCTATAAACGAGAGGTAATGGATTAAATATCGACATATATTAAATGCTATAAACTGGAGGTAATAGATTAAATATCTAAATATATTAAATGCTATAAGCAAGATGTAATAGATGAAATATCTACATACATTAAATGATATTAACGAAAGGAAATAGATTAAATATCTACATACATTAAATGCTATAAGCGAGAGGTAATAGATTGAATATCTACATATATTAAATGCTATAAACGATAGGTAATAAAATAAATATCTACATATATTAAATGCTATAAGCGAGAGGTAATATTACTGCGGAGTATACATAAAAAAATACTATAAAGACATCTTTATCCAAAGTAACTGCACTACGATAAAATCAACAACAAAATTCCTCGTAACAAAAGGTTTCTCGGAAGGTTGTCAAGGCCTTTTCTAAAAAGATCAGTGAAGAACTTGCCCTTTAAAACAGGACACAGACTATCTCTGTCCCTTCCTCCACTTCCAGTAAGGGCTGAGGGCTTCCAGAGAAGGGATTTGGAATTGGAATTCCAGGTCTGTCGTCGTGGAATTCACGGAGGGTAAATTTCACGACGGAGAGAGAGAGAGAGAGAGAGAGAGAGAGAGAGAGAGAGAGAGGCCACCAAAATAAATGGGATGTGGAAATGAGCGATTCTGTTGAAATGTGGCGCTTGAGAGATGAATCGCTTGGAAGCCATTAGTTATCAAGAATGGGAGTCCAATGGAAATGAACTGAGAATAGAACAAAAAAGGCTTCGAAAAGTATCCTTGTGTGGGAAAATAACATTGAAAGACAATCCATAGAACAACAGATTATTTAACAAGGAACACTTGGAAAGCAACAGATTATAGAATTGGTGTAATTTTGAAACAATAGAATCTTAAATTGTGCAGAATCCGTGAGAAGGGCAATTTTAAGGATACCATAACATGGCAAAGAGAAATATTTAGTAACCTTGAAAATGAAAAATACTTTAGCACGTAAACCACACAAAATTATACTGAGTAGAATCCTTGAGAAGGGCAATTTTAAGGATACTGTAACATGGTAAAAAGAAATATTCAGTAACCTTGAAAATTAAAATACTTTTGCACATAAACCACAGAAATTTATGTTGAGTAGAATCCTTGAGAAGGGTAATCTTACAGATACCGTAACCTGGCAAAGAGGAATATTTAGTGACCTTAAAAATGAAAAATAATTTAGGTGACAGCATTATGGTAGAAGCAACTTCAATAACATAACATAGCTCATCCAAAAGCTGGAAATAGATTGGAAGTAATATAGAAAGGAGTAACTATACGAGTATAAATATCTGTAACTTCTAATGAAGCTACACTTAAAAAAAAAAAACGTAATTTTAACCGGAAATTCTCCAAAAAAATATCCTGTTCTTAGCCGTATTTTTCAGTAAAATCCAGGGCAACCGTTATTTGTACCCTACTTTGTTAATATCTTTTACGGGTTGGGTGACCGTAATATCCAATCCTTTACGTCAATAAATCCGTTTTTAAAACGGTAAAGTCCTGGCAACATTTATTCCAGGATTTTTACCGTTTTTAATGCAAACTTTTAACAGTGTACCAATGAAGTACAAGTGACTTGATTGGAAGAAATGAAAAGAATATTACTAACCAGGAGTCTAATATTTTAATATCTATATACATCAAGAGTCACAGGGAAAGGTGCAACTCTTCAGATGACAAGATGTAAAGACCAACCAAGAAGAGTACAAAAATATAGATTCCTAGAGGTAATCAGAGGTAACGAGAGGTAACAGATGAAAATATCTACATATATTAATTGCTATAAACTAGGTAATAGATTAAATATCAACATAGATTAAATGCTATAGACGAGAGGTAATATATTAAATATTTACATATATTAAATGGTATGAAAGAGAGGTAATATTATTGAGGACATTACACCAACAAATACTATAAAGACATCTTTATCAAAATTAACTGCGCTGCGATAAAATCAACAACAAAATTCCTCGTAACAAAAGGTTTCTCGGAACGTTGTCAAGGCCTCCTCTAAAAAGATCAGTGAAGAGCTTGTCCTTTAAAACAAGACACAGACTTTCTCTGTCCCTTGCTCCACTTCCAATAAGGGCTGAGGGCTTCCAGAGAAGGGATTTGGAATTGCAATTCCAGGTCTGTCGTCGTGGAATTCACGGAGAGAGAGAGAGAGAGAGAGAGAGAGAGAGAGAGAGAGAGGTCGCCAAAGTAAATGGGATGTGGAAATGAGCGATTCTGTTGACATGTGGCGCTTGAGAGATGAATCGCTTGGAAGCCATTAGTTATCAACAATGGAGTCCAATGAAATGAACTATGAGGAAAGAAAAAATGCTTCGAAATGTACCCTTGTGTGGGACAATAACAGTTGAAAGACAATATATAGAACGTCAGATTTTTCAACGGGAACTCTTGGAAAGCAATAGATTATAGAGTTGGTGTAATTTTGAAACCATAGAATCTTAAATTGTGAAGAATCCTTCAAGGGCAATTTTAAGGATACCATAACATGGCAAAGAAAAATATTTAGTAACCTTGAAAATGAAAATACATTAGCACGTAAACCATACAAATTTATACTGGATAGAATCCTTGAGAAGGGAAATTTTAAGAATACTGTAACCTGGCAAAGAGAAGTATTTAGTAACCTTAAAAAGGAAATTACTTTAGAATGACAATAACCTGGTAGAAGCAACTTTCATAACATAACATAGCACATCTGAAAAGCTGGAAATAGATCGGGAGTAATATAAAAAGGAGTAACTATAAGAGTATGAATATTTGTAACTTCTAATGAAGCTACCAATATAAGTAAAAGTGAATAGGTTGGAAGAAATGGAAAGAATATAGCTATCCAAGAGTCTAAGAGTTTAATATCTATATACATCAAAGTTAGAGGGAAAGGTGCAACCCTTCAGATGAGAAGATGTAAAGACCAACAAAGGTGAGTACAAAATATAGATTACCAGAGGTAATCAGAGGTAACGAGAGGTAACAGATGAAGTATCTACATATATCAATTGCTATGAACGAGGTAACATTAAATGCTATAGACGAGAGGTAATAGATTATATATTTACATATATTAAATGGTATAAACAAGAGGTAATATTACTGAGGAGCATACACCAACAAATAATATAATAACATCTTTATCAAAAGTAACTGCGCTGCGATAAAATCAATTGTAAAATTCCTTGTAACAAAAGGTTTCTCGGAAGGTTGTCAAGGTCTCCTCTAAAAAGATCAGTGAAGAGCTTGCCCTTTAAAACAAGACACAGACTTTCTCTGTCCCTTGCTCCACTTCCAATAAGGGCTGAGGGCTTCCAGAGAAGGGATTTGGAATTGGAATTAAAGGTCTGTCGTCGTGGAATTCACGGAGGGTAAATTTTGTGACGGAGAGAGAGAGAGAGAGGTCGCCAAAATAAATGGGATGTGGAAATGAGCGATTCTGTTAAAATGTGGTACTTGAGAGATGAATCGCTTGGAAGCCATTTGTTACCAAGAATGGAGTCCAATGGAATGAACTATGAGGAAAGAAAAAATGCTTCGAAAAGTATCATTGTGTGGGAAAATAATACGATACAAAATGCTTTAAAATTGGGATTAGGTCTAGAATAAATCCTCTGGACTTACATAACTTTTAGGAACAAACACAGGGACATTAGCAGCAGGGAAAGGATTTAAGGGGTACAAGGTAACAATCAGGTTAAACGTACCCAGGAAAAACTATACCAAAAGATGTACAGTTGGACACAGGAGTCTCAAGCACACCTCGCTCCAAAGAAGTACACCCAGTCACATCCTTACTTCGCAGCGAGTAACCAAACAGATACTGTAGGAAGAGATGACAAAACACAGGAACTCGCCGCGCAGTAAGGTTGTGACTGGGTGCACTTCTTCAGAGAAAAGTGTATCAAGGATTCCTGTGTCCAACTGTACGTAATTAAGGCAGAAGCAATTCGGAGGATATGAGCAACATGGAAAAAAGTACCCGATGGATTCCTGTTGTTGTTCG
>NC_090731.1:162485786-162495786 GCF_036898095.1 Palaemon carinicauda
TCGAGAACCAAAAACTGGAATACAATTTATTAACCAGCATTTTTTTTCCCCGGTTCAGCTCAACCTTTCCAAGAGTTCCCGAGAGAGGAAGAAGAAGATCTGGGGATGGAGATCGTATAAACACATTTCATGAAGTACAGAAATTGTGCGGTTATTTACAATAGAACTTAAAAAGAAGAAGAAGAAGAAGAAGAAGAAGAAGAAGAAGAAGAAGAAGAAGAAAGAAGAAGAAGAAGAAGAAGAAGAAGAAGAAGAAGAAGAAGAAGAAGCAGATCTGGGGATGGAGCTCGTATAAAAAAAATTCATGAAGTACAGAAATTGTGCGGTTATTTACAATAGAACTTAAAAAGAAGAAGAAGAAGAAGAAGAAGAAGAAGAAGAAGAAGAAGAAGAAGAAGAAGAAGAAGAAGAAGAAGAAGAACTGGGGATAGAGCTCGTATAAAAAAACTTATCATGATGTGGAGATATTATGTGGTTATTTATACTACAACTTAAAAGATTAATGAATACTATTATGATGAAAGTTTTCAACATCAATTCTTCTTTTAATGATATGGGAATAGTTTTAAAAACTATTCTTTTGATAAAAAAAAAAGCTAGTTATAAAAAGTGAGTCCGAAATTAAATAAAAAATAATTCCAGGGAATATCGTTTGTAAAATATACACACATATACAGCATATATATATGGGTGTGTATATATATATATATATATATATATATATATATATATATATATATATATATATATTATATATATATATATATATAAATATATAAATATATATATATATATATATATATATATATATGTATATATATAAATATATATATATGTATATATATAAATATATATATATATATATATATATATATATATATATATATATATATATATATATATATATATATATACATATATATATATATATATATATATATATATATATATATATATATATATATATATATATATATAAATCCAAAATCCCCCGAATACCTGGATAGCTCTCTCTCTCTCTCTCTCTCTCTCTCTCTCTCTCTCTCTCTCTCTCTCTCTCTCTCTCTCTCTCTCTCTCTCCTTTAACACGAGTTCTGACCCTACGTGCAAATACAACTGATTTCCAAATCTCAACCACTGATCCAGGAAGAACAATAGGAATCCAGTTCCACAAGCTCAACAAATAGACCTTTCGGGATCAGATGTTCAATGGAAGCCAGAACGAATTTCTCTCCTTTCAATTTAAAGAGCTTTTTCTTCTGACTGGAAGCTCGGAATCCCTAAGGGAATTATTCCTGGAATTCCTGGAAGTAATTTGCCAAGTATCGTCTGACCTCGGCGTTTTTCCTGTATTTATAGGACTGGAAGTTCAGAAACCTTAAGGGAATTATTCCTGAATTTCCTGGAAGTAATTTGATAAGTATCGTCTGACCTCGGCGTTTTTCCTGTATTTATAGGACTGGAAGTTCAGAAACCTTAAGGGAATTATTCCTGAATTTCCTGGAAGTAATTTGATAAGTATTACTTGACCTCGGCGTTTTTCCTGTATTTATAGGACTGGAAGTTCAGAAACCTAAAGGGAATTATTCCTGAAATTCCTGGAAGTAATTTGATAAGTATTACTTGACCTCGGCGTTTTTCCTGTATTTATAGGACTGGAAGTTCAGAAACCTAAAGGGAATTATTCCTGAAATTCCTGGAAGTCATTTGATAAGTATCGTCCGACCTCGGCGTTTTTCCTGTATTTATAGGACTGGAAGTTCAGAAACCTAAAGGGAATTATTCCTGGAATTCCTGGAAGTCATTTGATAAGTATCGTCCGACCTCGGCGTTTTTCCTGTATTTATAGGACTGGAAGTTCAGAATCCTTAAGGGAATTATTCCTGGAATTCCTGGAAGTCATTTGATAAGTATCGTCCGACCTCGGCGTTTTTCCTGTATTTATAGGACTGGAAGTTCAGAATCCTTAAGGGAATTATTCCTGGAATTCCTGGAAGTAATTTGATAAGTATCGTCCGACCTCGGTGTTTTTCCTGTATTTATAGGACTGGAAGTTCAGAAACCTAAAGGGAATTATTCCTGGAATTCCTGGAAGTAATTTGATAAGTATCGTCCGACCTCGGCGTTTTTCCTGTATTTATAGGACTGGAAGTTCAGAAACCTTAAGGGAATTATTCCTGGAATTCCTGGAAGTAATTTGATAAGTATCGTCTGACCTCGGCGTTTTTCCTGTATTTATAGGACTAAAAGTTCAGAATCCTTAAGGGAATTATTCCTGGAATTCCTGGAAGTAATTTGATAAGTATCGTCTGACCTCGGCGTTTTTCCTGTATTTATAGGACTGGAAGTTCAGAAACCTTAAGGGAATTATTCCTGAATTTCCTGGAAGTAATTTGATAAGTATCGTCTGACCTCGGCGTTTTTCCTGTATTTATAGGACTGGAAGTTCAGAAACCTAAAGGGAATTATTCCTGAATTTCCTGGAAGTAATTTGATAAGTATCGTCTGACCTCAGCGTTTTTCCTGTATTTATAGGACTGGAAGTTCAGAAACCTAAAGGGAATTATTCCTGAAATTCCTGGAAGTCATTTGATAAGTATCGTCTGACCTCGGCGTTTTTCCTGTATTTATAGGACTGGAAGTTCAGAAACCTAAAGGGAATTATTCCATGAATTCCTGGAAGTCATTTGATAAGTATCCTCTGACCTCGGCGTTTTTCCTGTATTTATAGGACTGGAAGTTCAGAAACCTTAATGGAATTATTCCTGGAATTCCTGGAAGTCATTTGATAAGTATCGTCTGACCTCGGCATTTTTCCTGTATTTATAGGACTGGAAGTTCAGAAACCTTAAGGGAATTATTCCTGGCATTCCTGGAAGTCATTTGATAAGTATCGTCTGACCTCGGCGTTTTTCCTGTATTTATAGGACTGGAAGTTCAGAAACCTTAAGGGAATTATTCCATGAATTCCTGGAAGTCATTTGATAAGTATCGTCTGACCTCGGTGTTTTTCCTGTATTTATAGGACTGGAAGTTCAGAAACCTAAGGGGAATTATTCCTGGAATTCCTGGAAGTAATTTGATAAGTATCGTCTGACCTCGGTGTTTTTCCTGTATTTATAGGACTGGAAGTTCAGAAACCTAAGGGGAATTATTCCTGGAATTCCTGGAAGTAATTTGATAAGTATCGTCCGACCTCGACGTTTTTCCTGTATTTATAGGACTGGAAGTTCAGAAACCTTAAGGGAATTATTCCATGAATTCCTGGAAGTCATTTGATAAGTATCGTCCGACCTCGGCGTTTTTCCTGTATTTATAGGACTGGAAGTTCAGAAACCTTAAGGGAATTATTCCATGAATTCCTGGAAGTCATTTGATAAGTATCGTCCGACCTCGGCGTTTTTCCTGTATTTATAGGACTGGAAGTTCAGAAACCTTAAGGGAATTATTCCTGGAATTCCTGGAAGTCATTTGATAAGTATCGTCCGACCTCGGCGTTTTTCCTGTATTTATAGGACTGGAAGTTCAGAAACCTTAAGGGAATTATTCCTGGAATTCCTGGAAGTCATTTGATAAGTATCGTCTGACCTCGGCGTTTTTCCTGTATTTATAGGACTGGAAGTTCAGAAACCTTAAGGGAATTATTCCATGAATTCCTGGAAGTCATTTGATAAGTATCGTCTGACCTCGGCGTTTTTCCTGTATTTATAGGACTGGAAGTTCAGAAACCTAAGGGGAATTTTTCCTGAAATTCCTGGAAGTCATTTGATAAGTATCGTCTGACCTCGGTGTTTTTCCTGTATTTATAGGACTGGAAGTTCAGAAACCTTAAGGGAATTATTCCTGGAATTCCTGGAAGTAATTTGATAAGTATCGTCCGACCTCGACGTTTTTCCTGTATTTATAGGACTGGAAGTTCAGAAACCTTAAGGGAATTATTCCTGGAATTCCTGGAAGTCATTTGATAAGTATCGTCTGACCTCGGTGTTTTTCCTGTATTTATAGGACTGGAAGTTCAGAAACCTAAGGGGAATTATTCCTGGAATTCCTGGAAGTCATTTGATAAGTATCGTCTGACCTCGGCGTTTTTCCTGTATTTATAGGACTGGAAGTTCAGAAACCTTAAGGGAATTATTCCTGGAATTCCTGGAAGTAATTTGATAAGTATCGTCCGATCTCGGCGTTTTTCCTGTATTTATAGGACTGGAAGTTCAGAAACCTTAAGGGAATTATTCCATGAATTCCTGGAAGTCATTTGATAAGTATCGTCCGACCTCGGCGTTTTTCCTGTATTTATAGGACTGGAAGTTCAGAAACCTTAAGGGAATTATTCCATGAATTCCTGGAAGTCATTTGATAAGTATCGTCCGACCTCGGCGTTTTTCCTGTATTTATAGGACTGGAAGTTCAGAAACCTTAAGGGAATTATTCCTGGAATTCCTGGAAGTCATTTGATAAGTATCGTCTGACCTCGGGGTTTTTCCTGTATTTATAGGACTGGAAGTTCAGAAACCTTAAGGGAATTATTCCTGGAATTCCTGGAAGTCATTTGATAAGTATCGTCTGACCTCGGCGTTTTTCCTGTATTTATAGGACTGGAAGTTCAGAAACCTTAAGGGAATTATTCCATGAATTCCTGGAAGTCATTTGATAAGTATCGTCTGACCTCGGCGTTTTTCCTGTATTTATAGGACTGGAAGTTCAGAAACCTAAAGGAATTATTCCTGAAATTCCTGGAAGTCATTTGATAAGTATCGTCTGACCTCGGCATTTTTCCTGTATTTATAGGACTGGAAGTTCAGAAACCTTAAGGGAATTATTCCTGGAATTCCTGGAAGTAATTTGATAAGTATCGTCCGACCTCGACGTTTTTCCTGTATTTATAGGACTGGAAGTTCAGAAACCTTAAGGGAATTATTCCTGGAATTCCTGGAAGTCATTTGATAAGTATCGTCTGACCTCGGTGTTTTTCCTGTATCTATAGGACTGGAAGTTCAGAAACCTAAGGGGAATTATTCCTGGAATTCCTGGAAGTAATTTGATAAGTATCGTCTGACCTCGGTGTTTTTCCTGTATTTATAGGACTGGAAGTTCAGAAACCTTAAGGGAATTATTCCTGGAATTCCTGGAAGTAATTTGATAAGTATCGTCCGATCTCGGCGTTTTTCCTGTATTTATAGGACTGGAAGTTCAGAAACCTAAAGGGAATTATTCCTGGAATTCCTGGAAGTCATTTGATAAGTATCGTCTGACCTCGGCGTTTTTCCTGTATTTATAGGACTGGAAGTTCAGAAACCTTAAGGGAATTATTCCTGGAATTCCTGGAAGTCATTTGATAAGTATCGTCTGACCTCGGCGTTTTTCCTGTATTTATAGGACTGGAAGTTCAGAAACCTTAAGGGAATTATTCCTGGAAGTCATTTGATAAGTATCGTCTGACCTCGGCGTTTTTCCTGTATTTATAGGACTGGAAGTTCAGAAACCTTAAGGGAATTATTCCTGGAATTCCTGGAAGTCATTTGATAAGTATCGTCTGACCTCGGTGTTTTTCCTGTATTTATAGGACTGGAAGTTCAGAAACCTTAAGGGAATTATTCCTGAAATTCCTGGAAGTCATTTGATAAGTATCGTCTGACCTCGGCGTTTTTCCTGTATTTATAGGACTGGAAGTTCAGAAACTTTAAGGGAATTATTCCTGGAATTCCTGGAAGTCATTTGATAAGTATCGTCTGACCTCGGTGTTTTTCCTGTATTTATAGGACTGGAAGTTCAGAAACCTAAGGGGAATTATTCCTGGAAGTAATTTGATAAGTATCGTCTGACCTCGACGTTTTTCCTGTATTTATAGGACTGGAAGTTCAGAAACCTTAAGGGAATTATTCCATGAATTCCTGGAAGTCATTTGATAAGTATCGTCTGACCTCGGCGTTTTTCCTGTATTTATAGGACTGGAAGTTCAGAAACCTTAAGGGAATTATTACTGGAATTCCTGGAAGTCATTTGATAAGTATCGTCTGACCTCGGCGTTTTTCCTGTATTTATAGGACTGGAAGTTCAGAAACCTTAAGGGAATTATTCCTGGAATTCCTGGAAGTCATTTGATAAGTATCGTCTGACCTCGGCGTTTTTCCTGTATTTATAGGACTGGAAGTTCAGAAACCTTAAGGGAATTATTCCTGGAATTCCTGGAAGTCATTTGATAAGTATCGTCTGACCTCGGCGTTTTTCCTGTATTTATAGGACTGGAAGTTCAGAAACCTTAAGGGAATTATTCCTGGAATTCCTGGAAGTCATTTGATAAGTATCGTCTGACCTCGGTGTTTTTCCTGTATTTATAGGACTGGAAGTTCAGAAACCTAAGGGGAATTATTCCTGAAATTCCTGGAAGTCATTTGATAAGTATCGTCTGACCTCGGCGTTTTTCCTGTATTTATAGGACTGGAAGTTCAGAAACCTTAAGGGAATCATTCCTGGAATTCCTGGAAGTCATTTGATAAGTATCGTCTGACCTCGGCGTTTTTCCTGTATTTATAGGACTGGAAGTTCAGAAACCTTAAGGGAATTATTCCTGGAATTCCTGGAAGTAATTTGATAAGTATCGTCTGACCTCGGCGTTTTTCCTGTATTTATAGGACTGGAAGTTCAGAAACCTTAAGGGAATTATTCCATGAATTCCTGGAAGTCATTTGATAAGTATCGTCTGACCTCGGCGTTTTTCCTGTATTTATAGGACTGGAAGTTCAGAAACCTTAAGGGAATTATTCCTGGAATTCCTGGAAGTCATTGGATAAGTATCGTCTGACCTCGGCGTTTTTCCTGTATTTATAGGACTGGAAGTTCAGAAACCTTAAGGGAATTATTCCATGAATTCCTGGAAGTCATTTGATAAGTATCGTCTGACCTCGGCGTTTTTCCTGTATTTATAGGACTGGAAGTTCAGAAACCTTAAGGGAATTATTCCTGGAATTCCTGGAAGTCATTTGATAAGTATCGTCTGACCTCGGCATTTTTCCTGTATTTATAGGACTGGAAGTTCAGAAACCTTAAGGGAATTATTCCTGGAATTCCTGGAAGTAATTTGATAAGTATCGTCCGACCTCGACGTTTTTCCTGTATTTATAGGACTGGAAGTTCAGAAACCTAAGGGGAATTATTCCTGGAATTCCTGGAAGTAATTTGATAAGTATCGTCTGACCTCGGCATTTTTCCTGTATTTATAGGACTGGAAGTTCAGAAACCTTAAGGGAATTATTCCTGGAATTCCTGGAAGTAATTTGATAAGTATCGTCCGATCTCGGCGTTTTTCCTGTATTTATAGGACTGGAAGTTCAGAAACCTTAAGGGAATTATTCCATGAATTCCTGGAAGTCATTTGATAAGTATCGTCTGACCTCGGCGTTTTTCCTGTATTTATAGGACTGGAAGTTCAGAAACCTTAAGGGAATTATTCCTGGAATTCCTGGAAGTAATTTGATAAGTATCGTCTGACCTCGGCGTTTTTCCTGTATTTATAGGACTGGAAGTTCTGAAACCTTAAGGGAATTATTCCATGAATTCCTGGAAGTCATTTGATAAGTATCGTCTGACCTCGGTGTTTTTCCTGTATTCATAGGACTGGAAGTTTAGAATCCTTAAGGAAATTATTCCTGGAATTCCTGGAAGTAATTTGCCAAGTATCGTCTGACCTCGGTGTTTTTCCTGTATTTATAGGACTGGAAGTTCAGAAACCTAAAGGGAATTATTCCTGGAATTCCTGGAAGTCATTTGATAAGTATCGTCTGACCTCGGTGTTTTTCCTGTATTTATAGGACTGGAAGTTCAGAAACCTTAAGGGAATTATTCCTGGAATTCCTGGAAGTCATTTGATAAGTATCGTCTGACCTCGGTGTTTTTCCTGTATTCATAGGACTGGAAGTTCAGAATCCTTAAGGAAATTATTCCTGGAATTCCTGGAAGTAATTTGCCAAGTATCGTCTGACCTCGGCGTTTTTCCTGTATTTATAGGACTGGAAGTTGAGAATCCTTAGGGGAATTATTCCTGGAATTCCTGGAAGTAATTTGATAAGTATCGTCTGACCTCGGCGTTTTTCCTGTATTTATAGGACTGGAAGTTGAGAATCCTTAGGGGAATTATTCCTGGAATTCCTGGAAGTAATTTGATAAGTATCGTCTGACCTCGGCGTTTTTCCTGTATTTATAGGACTGGAAGTTGAGAATCCTTAGGGGAATTATTCCTGGAATTCCTGGAAGTAATTTGATAAGTATCGTCTGACCTCGGCGCTTTTCCTGTATTTATAGGAAAATATGAAACATGGAAATATAAAACCGACTATTTTATGAGATATATTTTGCTGAACATCTATTAAAAAATTATGTTTCGTGGAACAAAAATGTTAGTTTACTGACGGTCACAGTAAAGCAAAATTAGAACAGTCAATAATAACAATTTTAATAACTTTTTGAATAATTTTAGCAATAATTGTTCTAATAATGTTAATAATGATTTGCCTTTCAATAATAATAATTTCAATAATTTCAATGATAATATCATTAATGATGATAATCATTTTCATTTCAAAAATAATAATGCTAATAACTTCAATAACAATTCTCATAATTTCAAAAATAAAAACTCTAATAATTTCAATAATAATAATTCTAATAACTCCAATAATAATAATTTCGATAATTTCAATAATACAAACTTCATACAAAAAAAAAAAAAAAAAAAAAAATTCAAATATCTCTAAGAATACTGAAACACCACGAACAGAAACGCAAACTTTTACGATGTGCATAAACACAATTAAAACCAGTCAAGGCATAAACCTAGATTGTAATTTATGCTAATCATACGAACACGTGACCACCAAAGTCGATACCATATCTGTTTTTGACGTTGTTAATAGTTTATATAGGACACATCTGTTTTGACGCTGTTACTGTTTTTAGAATGATGTTTTGTTAATTTATTCTCATTTATTTATTTCCTTATTTCCTTTCCTCACTGGGCTATTTTTCCCTGTTGGAGCCCTTGGGCTTATAGCATCTTGCTTTTCCAACATGGGTTGTAGCTTGGCTAGTAATAATAATAATAATAATAATAATAATAATAATAATAATAATAATAATCGTTAAGAGAAGAAATTAATCCCTTCACGGCAGATACAAACACACACAGATCTAAACGTTAGCCAAGAATTCCTCACATATTCTTCTTCATTTCTTCTTTTTCTTCCTCCTTTTAGCCCTCTCCCATAAAACCTATAAAGGGAAAAGCGTAAATTCTAATGAAATAGTAGGGTTCAACTCCCTCTCCATCCTGCAACGAATAATAGCGATGCTAATAATTTTTCATATTCTGTGCTTGCGAATATTTTATGTCCTGACTTTACGATAACAACCAAGGAAACAAGGTGTGGGGGTCATCGTCCCCTACATAATCTTTTTTTTTTTTTTTTTTTTTTGCAAAGAAATGATAATGATGACTGAATTCACTTTATAAAGAGGCGGGAATCCTTGAAGGGGGAAAAGTCCAAACAAGTCGATAATTTTTCATATTCTGTGCTGGCGAATATCTTATGTCTTGACTTAGCGATAACAACCAAGGAAACAAGGTGTGGGGGTCATCGTCCCCTATATAACCTTCGTTTTTTTTTTTTTTTTTTTTTTTTGCAAAGAAAAGATAACGATGACTGAATTCACTTTATAAAGAGGAGGGAATCCTTGAAAGGGGGAAAAGTCAGAACAAGTCGAAGTCAGTTCCAAACCCTCAATAGTTCATCTAAAACTCCGGCATATCATTCACAAGAGATGCAACGTTTGCAACTTATACTTTGGAACGTTCAACAACTTTCTCAATCAACCCATCTTGGGTGGAGGAAGCTCGTCCACCCATCGATCAAGCTATGAATAAATCTGGTTCAAATATAAACACCAGTTACGAAGGGAGTGGGAAGTGTGTCTAGGGGAGGGGAGGGGAGGGAGTTTATCTGGGAGA
>NC_090731.1:162503286-162510786 GCF_036898095.1 Palaemon carinicauda
TATATATACATATATATATATATATATATATATATATATATATATATATATATATATATATAAAGTAGAAGAGATTGTAGCAACATGGAATTCGAGAGTAGGCCTAGAGCATTTCTTCTATATGAATTGCTTTCAAACAAGATTAAAGCTCATATGCTTGTTCGTAAAATCTCTGAATAACAAACCCTTAATTACACTAAACGTAACCAAATGTCACATGTTCATAAGGAATGAGGAGGTCTTTGCTGTACACAAGTGGTTACCATAGGTGGGATTGTATATTATTCATTGCATCGAGGGGGAGGGATCTCAGCAAAACATTAATTACTTCTCATTTTGGCAAAACCTGTATCTTTTTTTCAAGCTACGAGTTTCTCTTTTTGTTGGCTTAAGTACTGTTTAAATCTGTTAATGTCAGAGTGATGGGCATCACATATGGATAACTCGTATAAAAATTTTCTGACTTTGAAGATATATCTAATGCCAAGATTTCTTATGTCTCTTCATTAATCTAAATGATATTATAAAAGCAAGGTACTAGAATAGTTGGAAGACCCAGGATAACATGGCTGAGGACTATGAAGCGTGAAGAAAGGAGATGATGAAGTTTTCTGACCTTGAACTAGATAAATCTAATGCAAGGTTTTCTCATGTCTCTTCATTAATCTAAATGATATTATAAAAGCAAGGCACTAGAATAGTTGGAAGACCCAGGCCTACATGGCTGAAGACTATGAAGCGTGAAGAAAGGAGACGATGAATGGAGAAGTATTGAATTAAAAGCTCAAGATAGAGACGACTGGCGAAATCTAACCGAGGTCCTTTGCGTCAATAGGCCTAGGAGGAGATTATGGAAGCAGTAATGATTTTTAACTCCTTAAAGGTTTAAAGGCCGCTTATGAATGGAAGAAGCAAGGGACGGTAAAAAACTCTAGCAAGCAGGACAATGCACCAGAGACTGACCATACATATGATCAGCAGCTAAGGCCCCTCTCCACCCAAGCTAGGACCATGAAGGGCCAGGTCATGGCTGATGATGACTATGAACTTAAGACTTACAGGCTCCCTCAAAACCAAACACACCATTCCTTAGCTCATAGGATGGTGAGGTTGCAGACACTAAAGAAAAAAACGAGTTTGAGCGGGACTCGAACTCCAGTCCGGCAGGGACGTTTTCCAAAAGGCCAAAATAAACAAAGATCTTAGAGCAAACACTAGTTGCTTCAAAGCACATATCCCGAAGCTTTCATACTATAATGACATCTCGGTACCTGGAGTTCCTTTGAAGATAATAAATTATTCAAGGGCAAATGAAGAACTCATTAGTGAATGACATTGGACCGGCATATATATATATATATATATATATATATATATATATATATATATATATATATATATATATATATATATACATATATATATGTATATATATACATATATATATATATATATATATATATATATATATATATATATATATATATATGCATATATATATATATATATATATATATATATATATGCACATATATATATATATATATATATATATATATATATATATATGTGTGTATATATATATATATATATGTATATATATGTATATGTATATATATATATATATATATATATATATATATATATATATATATATATATATATATATATATATATGAACTTGACCATAAATTGGTGTGCTAGGACCTTTGCACGCCATTCAGCACTCAATGTGCGACAAGTAAAACTCCATTTTTTGTACTAGGAAGTAGAAATTAAAGAGGTTAGATAGCAGGATGAAAATAAAGGAAACTCTAGTGAAAGTATTATAAGGACTATAAAGTCAGTACACAGCGGTGTACCGTGTGAGGTGCGCCGATGACAACCTCCAAGGAATGACAAAGAAATATGTTTTAGGATAATATGAAATTTTCGCCGTAGGTAGAATAGCATGGATAACAAAATGCAAGGAAGGAAAGAATTATTATTATCATTATTATTAATTGCTGAGCTACAACCCTAGTTGGAAAAGCAGGATGCTATAAGCCCAGAGGCTCCAACAGGGAAAATAGCCCAGAGAGGAAAGGAAACAAGGAAAAATAAAATATAAAAACAGTAACAACATTAAAATAAATATTTCATATACAACCTATAAAAACTTTAACAAAACAAGAGGAAGAGAAATTAGATAGAATAGTGTGCCCGAGTGTACCCTCAAGCAAGAGAACTCTAACTCAAGACCGTGAAAGACCATGGTAAAGAGGCAATGGCCCTACCAAACACTAGAGAACAATGGTTTGTTTTTGAAGTGTCCTTCTCCTACAAGAGCTGCTTACCATAGTTAAAGACTCTCTTCTACCCTTACCAAGAGGAAAGTAGCCACTGAACAATAGTTAACCCCTTGGGTGAAGAAGAATTGTTTGGTAATCTCAGTGTTATCAGGTGTATGAGGACAGAGGAAAATATGTAAAGAATACGCCAGACTATTCGGTGTATATGTAGGGAAAGGGAAAGAACCGTACCCAGAGAGAAGGATCCAATGTAGCATCAGGAGGTAAAATCAAATCGGAAACAACTAATGAATCAATCAGGGTTGTAGTGGCCGATGTCGTAACGTCCCTGACTTGTAATCGCCAGACTGGGGATAGAGTCCCGCTCAAACTCGTCAGTTTCTTTGGTCGCTGCAACCTCACCATCCTTGTAAGCTAAGGATGGGTGGTTTGGAGGAGGATATGGGTCTATCTGCTGAGTCATCAGCAGCCATTGTCTGGCCCTCCTAGTCCTAGTTTGGGTGAAGGAGGGCGATTGGGCGCTGATCATATGTATGTCAGTTCTGCTAGGGCATTGTCAGCGTCCGTTGCCTCTCCCATTCATGAGTGGCCTTTAAACCTTGCCTCTCCCATTCATGAGTGGCCTTTAAACCTTGCCTCTCCCATTCATGAGTGGCCTTTAAACCTTGCCTCACCCATTCATGAGTGGCCTTTAAACCTTGCCTCTCCCATTCATGAGTGGCCTTTAAACCTTGCCTCACCCATTCATGAGTGGCCTTTAAACCTTGCCTCTCCCATTCATGAGTGGCCTTTAATCCTTCAAACAAGAAGAGAGCTGTTTCAAAATACGCAATTAATTTTGATGAAAGAATCATCAAATTTCACGAAGGGAGTATAGCTTTCTCCGAGCTGGAAGCTCGTTGTTGGTAAAGGGTATCATATTATCGTTAGGCGTATTGGAAAAGGGTTTCAGACAATAGAGAGAAGGTAGATTGAAGATCCATTTCAAATTATCCAATAAATGAGAAAATGCTTCGGTATGAAGGGAAGAGATTGAAAGGTTGATTAGAAACATGATTACGGCGTAGAAGACTAAAAGAAAAAAGAAAAAAAGACAGTGGAAAGAATTTGAGAGGAAAAAATTTTATATATATATATATATATATATATATATATATATATATATATATATATATATATATATATATATATATATATACTGTATATATATATATATATATATATATATATATATATATATATATATATATATATATATGTATATATATATATACACATACTGTATATATATATATATATATATATATATATATATATATACATACTGTATATATATATATATATATATATATATATATATATATATATATATATATATATATATATATATATATATATACAGTATATATATATATATAAACTATAGATGAAGAAAAATAAAAATTCATGTTAGTCACAAAATATTCCACAAAAAAAGAAAAAAAAAAACACCAAAAACAGGAAAAAACCTATAGATAAATAAATTATAAGCATTATGGCAGTCACAGGCAATACAAAATTTTCCACAACAAAAGACGATCAAAAAGAGGGGAAAAAACTATAAATGAAAAAAGGCAGGATGTCGCAGTTACGCTTAATACAAAATATTCAACAATAAAACACGACCAAAAACAGAAAAAAAAATGTGAATGAAAAAATAAGAGCATTATGGCATTCACACTAAATACAAAATATTCCACAACAAAAGACGACCAAAAACAACAACTCTAATCTTCATCTTCATCATCAGGGAAACTAACAAACCTTTTCCTGAATCATGATTCGTACCAGTGATCACAGTCTCTTCATAAAAGGCAAAATGAGGTATAAGATCCCGTAATTATGTCAAGGGATTAAAGATGACAGTTAATTAACTCCACCTTCCTCGGAAGAGAACAGGTTAGACACATTTCGTCAAAATACCTCGACATCAGAGGGAGATTCATTATCATCTTCATCATCATCAATCATTAACATTGTCATCATCATCATCAACATCATCATCTCCTTCACCTATTGACGCAAAGGGTCTCGGTTAGATTTAGCCAGTCATCTCTATCTTGAGCTTTTAAATCAATACTTCTCCATTCATCATCTTCACCTATTGACGCAAAGGGTCTCGGTTAAATTTCACCAGTCGTCTCTATCTTGAGCTTTTAAATCAACACTTCTCCATTCATCATATCCTACTTCACACTTCATACTCCTCAGCCATGTAGATATGGGTCTTCCAACTCTTCCAGTGGCCTGTGGAGCCCAGTTGAAATTTTGGTGAACTAATCTCTCTAGTAGCATAACTAAAGTCCATTTCTTTTAGCGAGTCATATTTGCTCCGACTCGCAACGGTGCCCTTTTAGCTCGGAAAAGATTCCTGGTCGCTGATTGGTTAGAATTATCTTGTCCAACCAATCAGCGATCAGGAAACTTTTCCGAGCTTAAAGGGCACCGCTGCGAGTCGGTGCAAATGTGACTCGCTAAAAGAAATGGACTAGAGTGAGATTCATATGAAATCAAATGTGTTTCATTAATGATGTTGATTTGTGTTTCATCTTGCTGATAGAAAGATCCTTATGTCTTCTAGAGCAATGTCGGAAACTCAATTTCATTGAACAACAACATGAACGCATACATTAGTTACAGTGATCCATATCATGGGAGGCTTGCGCAGTTATCCACCCACGTGATGAGGATATTTTTGTCTCAAATTGCTATCAGATATGTATGACGGAGGTTTTTATTTATGTATGTACATATACATACACACACACACACACACACACATATATATATATATATATGTACATATATATATGTATGCATATATACGTGCATTAAAATTTTTACTAATATTAACAAAGCAATAACACACGCGCACATAAACACACACAAACATATATATATATATATATATATATATATATATATATATATATATATATATATATATATATATAAAACCGTGTCTATGTTATGTGTATATTGAAAAAATGTCCTTTGAATGCTAATTGAATTGGAGAGAGAGAGAGAGAGAGAGAGAGAGAGAGAGAGAGAGAGAGAGAGAGAGAGAGAGAGAGAGAGAGCAACTACTACCTCGAAAAAAGAATCCCCCCTCAACAGATAATTTCGGAAGAGGGTTTTTTGCTAATGGTTCACCTCGCAAACTTAATAGTTAAGCCAGCTTTTACCGTTCTCACACTAATTGGCAAAACCACCCAATACTTCTAAAATTCCACCGGCAATGGCTGTACTGGCGTAGGTAAAGTCGGTAAAATATCTCTCTCTCTCTCTCTCTCTCTCTCTCTCTCTCTCTCTCTCTCTTATTCAGACTTCCCCCTCTGACCATATGACATTACAGCTTCTAATATTTCGTAAATTTAGCCTTGAATATTTTGCTGCCTCTCTCTCTCTCTCTCTCTCTCTCTCTCTCTCTCTCTCTCTCTCTCTCTCTCTCTCCCACATTTATTGCCGAGTTCAGCAATCCGCGACCTCTTGGGGAGGAAAACTAGAGTCGACGTTTTTTATGGCCAGACTTAAGGCTATAAAATTCCGGCCACATGGATATAATCGTAACGACAGCGTTATGGACAGAGGGAAATTGTTATGGGCCGTTGCGTTCGCATTTCCGTTTCGACTTTTTTTCCCCTTTCCCGTCCTTTTTGCTATTTTCCAATATACTATTTTGGGTTGTGGTGGCCTATGTGGTGACGTACCTGACTGGTGAACGCCACATTGGGGTTCGAGTCACGCTCAAACCCGTTAGTTTCTTTGCTCGCTGCAACCTCACCATCCTTGTGAGCTAACGATAGGGGGTTAGCCTATAGGTCTATCTGATTAGTCATTAGCAGCCATTACTTGTGGCCTGATTGGTAACGTCTCTGCCTGGTGTTTGCCAGTCGGGGGTTCGAGTCCCGCTCAGACTCGTTAGTGCCATTAGTGCCTGCAACCTTACCATCCTTGTGAGCTAAGGTTGGGGGGTTTGGGGGAGCCTATAGGTCTATCTGCTGAGTCATCAGCAGCCACTGCCTGGCCTTCCCTGGTCCTAGCTTGGATGGAGAAGAGGCATGGACGCTGATCATATGTATATTTGGTCAGCCTCTAGGGCATTGTCCTACTCGATGGGGTAATGTCACTGTCCCTTGCCTCTGCCATTCATGAGCGACCTTTAAACTAGCTAGGCCTCAACCATAGTTGGAAAAGCAGGATGTTAGACGCCCAAGTGAGGAAAGGAAATAAGGGAATAAACACAACAAGAGAAGTAATGAACAATGAAAATAAAATATTTTAAGAGCAATAACAACAACATATACTGTAATTGGACTATATGGATGTAGAGGTTATGTTTATTATTCACTTTACAAGCTTATTTGTTAACAGTATCGAGTTTCGAGAGAGATAGAAAACCAAAAGAGAGAAATAGACGTCATTGGTAGTTACCTTAGCTGGTCCCATCCTGGAAAATCAATCTTTTTTTAAAAGTATTACGAATTTGGGACTGAATTAAGCTTTCACATCGAATTTTTGGGACTGTAGCACGTCTCTATATCCTTCTATTCACATGAATCCTGCCAATTGTTTAAGCGAACTGTGGCACTATACATTAACTGATTTGGCACAAAAAAAAAAAAAAAAAAAAAAAAAAAAAAAAAAAAAAAAAAAAAAAAGATAAAAGACAAATAAGACTATATATTGGATCCCTTATCTCCTTACAGTGGATGGTTTCTCTTCAATACTAGATTCGTAATGTAATTCTTTAATTATCATTCTTGGTCTTGGGTAGTGCCATAGCCTCTGTAGTATGGCCTTCCACTGTCTTGGATTAGAGTTCTCTTGCTTAGGGGTACACACGAGCATACTGTTTTGTCTTCCTTTTGTTACATTTTTGTTTTTTGAAGATTTTTTAGTTTATAGGAGAAGGATCTACTTTAATGTTGTTACTGGTTTTGAAATATTTTATTTCAATTGTTTATTCTTCTCTTGTAGTTTATTTAGTTACTTGTTTCCTTTCCCCACTGGGTTATTTTTCCCTGTTGGGGCCTTTAGGCTTATAGCATCTTGCTTTTCCAACTTGGGTTATAGCCTAGCTTGTGATAATAATAATAATAATAATAATAATAATAATAATAATAATAATAATGATAATAATAATAATAATAACAACAACAACAACAAT
>NC_090731.1:162523386-162530886 GCF_036898095.1 Palaemon carinicauda
CATACCTCAGTAAAAAGTCTTTGGTGCATTTATCTTATAATGGTTAAATTAAGGATAAATGTCATTTGAAAGACATATATATATATATATATATATATGTAGATTTCTTCCGTTTAATTCAAGGTAGAATTTATCTAACACCTTATCCTGTATAGTAGGTAGTAGTTGGCCAGGGCACCAGTCACCCGTTGAGATACTACCGCTAGAGAGTGATGGGGTCCTTAGACTGGCCAGATAGTATTACATTGGGTGCTTCTCTCTGGTTACGGTTCACTTTCTCTTTGCCTAAACATACACCGAATAGTCTGGCCTATTCTTTGCAGATTCTCCTCTGTCCTCATACACCTGACAACACTGAAATTACCAAACAATTCTTCCTCATTCAAGGGGTTACTGCACTGTAATTGTTCATTGGCCAATTTCCTCTTGTTAAGGGTAGAAGAGACTATTTAGCTATGGTAAGCAGCTCTTCTACGAGAAGGATACTCTAAAATCAAACCATTGTTCTCTAGTCTCGGGTAGGGCCACAGCCTCTGTACCATGGTCTTCCACTGCCTTGGGTTAGAGTTCTATTGCTTAAGGGTACACTCGAGCACGCTGCCCTGTCTTCTTTTGCCTCCTCCATGTTTTGTTGAAGTTTTTATAGTTTATATAGGAGATATTAATTTAAATGTAGTTACTCTTCTCAAAAATTTAATTTTTCCTTGTTTCCTTTCCTCATTAGGCTATTTTCCCTGTTGGAGCCCCTGGGCTTATAGCATCCTGCTTTTCCAACTAGGGTTGTAACTTAGCAAGTAATAATAATAATAATAATATCACAGAGGATGATAATTAGGCGGTAATTTTTTTCCCAAAAAATGGATTGGAAACCGGAAAAATCTTATTATACAAGACGATTTTGTTTACAAGGAGCTGCGCTTGACTGTTAAAATAAACCTTACGTCGGAGATGAAAGCTAGACGAGTCGAATAGAAGTCGAGGAGAATAATAAAAAAAAAGGTAAACTTACTTAACCAGGAAAATTTGTCAATACTGGTAATATTAAGCTTGCAACTCCCCCGGACATTAAGCAGTGGAAATTTTCCATTGAAGAGCACAGACCATTTCCAGCGATATTTGGATGTTAAAGAGGAAACAACAGTGTAAAAACCACGGTCCTCTTAAAGAGTAAAGGCCAACGTAAGAGCAATCATTTTGTCTTAAAGAGTAAAGACAGACTGAAATCCGATTTTACCTTTTCAAAATGCATTGCAACTCTGCAAGACCAAAATATACTCTTAAGACATTCATAATCCCGCACAGTTCGCAGCGACAGTTTTCGATCGGAAACACACTGAATATCAGTTATGGGAATTATGAAAGCTCATGAAAGCTACAAATGCTATGAAGGACACAGTGACCCTTCTACCTTAAAGTCCTAAGTTTAAAGCCGCGTTCAGCATCAAGAGCAGCTAACAATTCCACTGGTTGCGGGATGGCGTATCACTTTCGAATAAATATCGTTTTGCTGAATCAAAATGGAAATCAAGTGGAGAGAGCAATGTTCTCAGACAAAACTTGTCATGATGTCTTCGAATATCTTCGTAACTGTAAAAGATTATTTACAAATTATCAGTAAAAAAAAAAAAAAAAAAAAAAACAGGTGAAAATGAAAAGATATCTTCGGAATTTTAAGACTTATAATTTTCAGTAAAAAAAAGAGGTACGAATGAAAATATATCTTCTAAAATTTTAAGACTTACAATTATCAGTAAAAAAAAAAAAAAAAAAAAAACGTACGAATGAAAAGATGTCTTCGAAATTTTAAGACTTACAATTATCAGTAAAAAAAAAAAAAGGTACGAATGAAAAGATGTCTTAGAAATTTTAAGACTTACAATTATCAGTAAAAAAAAAAAAAGGTACGAATGAAAAGATGTCTTCGAAATTTTAAGACTTACAATTATCAGTAAAAAAAAAGGTACGAATGAAAAGATGTCTTCGAAATTTTAAGACTTACAATTATCAGTAAAAAAAAAAAGGTACGAATGAAAAGATGTCTTCGAAATTTTAAGACTTACAATCATCAGTAAAAAAAAAAGATACGAATGAAAAGATGTCTTCAAAATTTTAAGACTTACAATCATCAGTAAAAAAAAAAAAAAGGTACGAATGAAAAGATGTCTTCAAAATTTTAAGACTTACAATTATCAGTAAAAAAAAGGGTAAGAATGAAAAGATATATTCGAAATTTTAAGACTTACAATTATTAGTAAAAAAAAAAAAAGGTACGAATGAAAAGATGTCTTCGAAATTTTAAGACTTACGATTATCATTAAAAAAAAAAAAAAAAAAAAAAAAAAAAAAAAAAAAAAAAAAAAAAAAAAAGAAGAAGAAGAAGAAGAAGAAGAAGAAGAAGAAGAAGAAGATACGAATGACAAGATGTCTTCGAAATTTTAAGACTTACAATTATCAGTAAAAAAAAAAAAAAAAAAACGAATGAAAAGATATCTTCGAAATTTTAAGACTTACAATTATCAGTAAAAAAAAAAAAAAAAAAAAAAAAAAAAAAAAAAAAAAAAAAAGAAGAAGAAGAAGAAGAAGAAGAAGAAGAGAAGAAGAAGAAGAAGAAGAAGAAGAAGAAGATACGAATGACAAGATGTCTTCGAAATTTTAAGACTTACAATTATCAGTAAAAAAAAAAAAAAGAACGAATGAAAAGATATCTTCGAAATTTTAAGACTTACAATTATCAGTAAAAAAAAAAAAAAGAACGAATGAAAAGATATCTTCGAAATTTTAAGACTTACAATCATCAGTAAAAAAAAAAAAAAGGTACGAATGAAAAGATGTCTTCGAAATTTTAAGGCTTACAAATATATCTTCGAAATTGTAGGACCATTACACTTATCAGTAAAAAAAATCAGGTAAAAATAAAAAGATATCTTCGAAAAAGTAAAAGACTATTTACAATCATCAGTAAATAAATCAGGTAAAAATTAAAATATATCTTCTAAATTCTATGACTTACAATTATCTGTAAAAATATCAGGTACTAATAAGAAAATATCTTCAAAATTGTAAGACTATATCACTTATCAGAAAAAAGAAAATCAGGAGAAATTAAAAGCTATCTTCAAAATTGTAAGGCAATTACACTTATCAGTTAAAACAATCAGGTAAATAGGTAAAGATATCTTCGAAATTGTAAAAGACTATTTACACTTATTAGTAAAAAACCAGGTAAAAATAAAATATCTTCGAAATTGTAAGACTATTTACACATATCAGTAATAAGAAATCAGGTAAAAATTAAAATATATCTTTGAAATTGTAAGGTTTTTTGCACATATCAGCAAAACAAAATCAGGTAAAAATAAAAAGATATCTTCGAAATTTTAAAAGACTACACTTATCTGTAAAAAACAAAAATCTGGTAAAAATTGAATCGGAACTCACAATGGATCGTTTATTATGACTAACTATCTAACTTTGACACCAAAATTTCATAGGGATCTCTGCGGCAGATATCTTCTTCATCAGATATGAGAGAGAGAGAGAGAGAGAGAGAGAGAGAGAGAGAGAGAGAGAGAGAGAGAGAGAGGAGATACGTGTACAGCAACTACTTAACAGATGGAACTCCGTTAAGATGACTGATAAAACTCACTCTCTCTCTCTCTCTCTCTCTCTCTCTCTCTCTCTCTCTCTCTCTCTCTCTCTCTCTCTCCTCTCTCTCTCTCTCTCTGAAATACTTTTCAATAGTTTTCTCTCGAAAAGCATAAAAATTTAAGATAATCTCGTAAATAAAAAAACTGATATCAGCAAAAAAAAAAAAAAAAAAAAAAATCCTATCCATCTATAGTAGTGCCTACGTACTCTAACAAGCAAGAAACTCTTAGAAACAACCAAATCAACGCAGAAATCCAGCAAACATAAAACAAAAAATAGCTTATTTAACTCATCACGCGGTGGGAAGCCATGATACTTTAACCTTTCACATAGTCTGAGGCCAGACAAACAACTTGAATTCTGTTGAATTTTCCACCTGATCCATATAAATAGATCTGCGTTACGAAGTCAACCCTTTACTTGCGATATAGCCTTTCTATTTTCCTACCAGCAGATACAAAGCCACCTAAAAAGGAATAGCTTACTTCCACCTGACTGAATTCGCCCGAATTACATTGTGTTATATTTTGTGGACGCCAACCTAATTAACGCTGGGTTTTTTGCTGATGTGGACTTTGATGAAATTTGGTCGTAAAAATCGTCACCCAAAAAGACCTTAATAAACATTAAATACCAGAAAAAAATGAGGCAATGTTATTATTAATATGCTAAACGAGACCATCATTAAAATCATGATAAATATAACGCAATAACGATGGTGGGGGAAATTAAGTTTTTTTTTTCTAATGATTCTCTGGAAATGAGAAAACTTTTGTCGCGTGAAAATAGAAATTAAGAAAACTTCCACCGCGAATAGACAAAGTTTTCATGACTTGAAAACAACTGGCACCAAAACAACAACAACAACAACTAAAATCAATTCGTAGCCAATAACAGGGCGCAGATCAAAAAAGCAAAAAAATTTAAAAGAAAAAACAAGAAAAATGTCAATTCAAAAACTCAATCTAAAATACATCTATAAAATGTTTGACACCTGAAAACTGCGGACAGAAAACAAAACCTTTTTGCTTGAAATAATTCTATACAGGAAAAGATTGATACTTCATATAACTATCTATTTACATTTATAAATTTATTTCTTGGTTTGAAGGCTTAAAGGCCGCTCATGAATGGCAGAGGCAAGGGAGAATGTCATTGCCCTATCAAGTGGGACAATGCCCTAGAGACTGACCATATATCATATGATCAGCGCACAAGCCCGCTCTCCACCCAAGCTAAGATCAAGGAGGGCCAGGCAATGACTGCTGATGACTCAGCAGATAGAGCTAAATGCTCTTAGCTAACAAGGATGGTGAAGTTACAGCTACCCAAGGAACTAACGAGCTTGAGAGGGACTCGAACCACAGTCCTGAGTTCACCAGTCAGGGACGTCACCGCATCGGCCACCACAATAGCCTTTTAAGGCGGAAATTCAAGGCACATCAACTCTTTGTTAGGTTAAAGGTTAAAAGGTCAAAAGGACAATCAGCAAATGGTATATAAATGATCGGCTAATAGAAAGAAATAAACCAATTATCTTTAGTTACAGTTTCGTAAGTGCATAAGATAGGCAGAGAGGCCATGTATGAGGTAATACTTTTACACGGTATATCCATTATATCTTAGATCATTAATAATTTTTCGAGTTAAGTTTCTAATAGTAATTTAAAAAACAAAACCTCAGATTCAAACTTTGTTTTTCCAAATATTCTCAAAAAAGTAACAAGAGAACAAACTCTCAACTGAAAAAAAAAAAAAATTTCGTGTTATTGTATTTTTTTTTTTTTTTGTAATTTGCTTGTTTTAATGTATTTAATATAAACTCAAGCTACATCCATGGCTCCTTTACAGAGAGAGAGAGAGAGAGAGAGAGAGAGAGAGAGAGAGAGAGAGAGAGAGAGAGAGAGAGAGAGAGAGGAGAGAGAGAGAGTCAATGACACCAATAGAAACGGCCAAAAAAAAAAAAAAACATTACCGATAATGAATGTCCAAATTTATAATAGACTAAAAACTCACATGCATTCACATCTCAATGGAATGGCACACAATATGTCCACATTGCAACCACATCAACATCACATCCTTCCCACATAGCATTCTAACTGAAATAACCTTACCCACGTCACAAACATAACCATATCACATTCAAAGCCCACATCAAAACCATACGTACATGGCAACCACAGCCACATCGCAACGATACCCACATCACAACCACTTATACCCACATCATATGCAAACCCCAGTCGTAACCTTATCATCATCACCTCCTACATCAATTGACGCAAAGGGCATCGGTTAGATTTCGCCAGTCGCCTTTATCTCGAGCTTTTAATTCAATACTTTTCCACTAATCATCTCCTACTTCGCACTTCATCGTCCTTAGCCATGGTCTGAGTCTTCCAACACTTCTAGTCCCTTGTGGAGCCCAACTGAACGTTTGAGATAAACACAAATATATGATTGACTAAATCCATAAAGGATTCATAAGCTAGATTCATCAAAGGATAGCCAGTTCTTTGGGATGCGCAGTGCCTATCTAACTAAGGCAAGTGACCCCTGCCGGTCCATACTAATTCTAGTAAGATCAACCCACAGGCATCAGGAGTAAAAGCCAAATCACATTCATACCCACAAAACAGGAACACCTACGTCCCAACCATAGCCAAATTACACCCGTATGCACATCACATTCCAATTTACATCACAACTAGCCTATTCCTGCATATCAAACATTGCCACGTCGCCACCAAACCCACACCACAACCAAACCCAAATCGTAACTTAACCCACATGACAACCACATCCATATTGCAACTATACCAACATCACATTCAGATCCACACATCAACCATACTTAAGTGACACACATCACATTCAAATCCCTGTCGCAACTATACCCACACCACAACCAAACCCAAATCGTAACTTAACCCACATGACAACCACAGCCTTATTGCAACCATACCAGCATCACATTCATATTCCACACCTCAACCATACTTAAGTGACACACATCACATTCAAATCCCTGTCGCCACCATACCCACACCACAACCAAACCCAAATCGTAACTTAACCCACATGACAACCACGGCCATATTGCAACTATACCAACATCACAATCATATCCATACACCAACAATACTCAAGTGACACACATCACATTCAAATCCCTGTCGCAACCATACCCACACCACAACCAAACCCAAATCGTAACTTAACCCACATGACAACCACGGCCATATTGCAACTATACCAACATCACAATCATATCCATACACCAACAATACTCAAGTGACACACATCACATTCAAATCCCTGTCGCAACCATGCCCACACCACAACCAAACCCAAATCGTAACTTAACCCACATGACAACCACAGCCATATTGCAACTATACCAACATCACATTCATATCCACACTTCAACCATACCTAAGTGGCACACATCACATTCAAATCCCTGTCGCAAACATACCTACACCACAACCAAACCCAACTCGTAACTTAACCCACATGACAACCACAGCCATATTGCAACTATACCATCACATTCATATCCACACCTCAACCATACTTAAGTGACATACATCACATTCTCATCTGCTTTTCTTATGCCTTCTCCACATAGAAGTTCATTTCTCAAAGAAACATTAGACAGCCTGTTTCGCTTCTCATTCTTTTTGATGTTGACTAAAGAAAATTTACCCTCAAAATCTGCATTGCAAACACACCCACATCACAACCATAACTATGTGACCAATTACATTCAAATCGCGACAACATCCACACCACATCCAAACTCACATTAAAACCGCTCTGAGATTGAGCAAAATCCCAACCACACTG
>NC_090731.1:162535886-162543457 GCF_036898095.1 Palaemon carinicauda
GAGCGAGACTCGAACCCCAGTCCCGTAGATCGCTTGGCAAGGACGTTTCCAATAGGCCACCATAACGGTAGATACATTTCGACCACAGCAAGACAAATGGTTTTTCTGTAGCTATGTATTTCTCTATTTAATCTCGTGGAATTTGAATGTCCATTTGCGGAATATTATAAAAACTAAAAGTGTACATCTCAATAACTATTTGATGCTAATGAATTTTCTAATAAAAATTGTAAAATTACGTTTGTTTGCAATTAAATGGCATTATAATTCAAAAGAGTAGAAACTATATAGCCATGGTAAAACATCAAAATAAATGCAAATAAACACACAATAAACACAATTACTGGAGATCTTTTTTTAACCAACGTTAATAATAAAACAATCAGAGCATCTTTTGAGATTAACTTCTTTTATGAAAGTCAATCTTTTTCTTAACACTTGAGGCAGCAATAAAAGTAAATAAGAGGGGGGTGGGGGGGGGGGGGTTAAAGTGGCACCATTAATCACCGAGGTTCCCATAGTGGAACTAATTAGAAGGGAAAGTCCCATGTGTCTTTAATTACTTTATTCCCATGAGGAGGTAATTGATGAACACAAAGGACCCATCAATTGTAAATCTGCTACGTGACATCCCCTTCCTTTGACACTCAATTTACACGACCCGCTTTACTTTATTCTACCCTGACTTGACGTAACACTTACCAGGGTCTTCAAGCTTTGTGGGATTAAATGAGGGCTAAGTTTTGACGTATACAGACAATGGCACTTATTTAACACGTCTTACTTATAACAGCAACAACAACAACAACAACAACAACAACAACAACAAGTATAATATTAATAATAATAATAATAATAATAATAATAATAATAATAATAATAATACTTCGTAGTCAATCTTACCTTTGAAACGTCCTTGCCTGTCGATCTGCCGGACTGGGGTTCCAGTCCTGGTCAAGCCCGATGGTTTCTTCTAAAGTCTGCAACCTCACCATCCTTGTGAGTTAAGGATGGAGGGATTGGGAGAGACTACAGGTTTATCTGCTATTATCACCAGCCATTGCCTGTCCATCTCTGGTTCTAGCTTGGGTGGAGAGGGGGCTTGGCCGCTAATCAAAATTCAAGTATATTTTGTCTCTAGGGCATTAGGCATTATCCTGCAAGGCCACTGGCACTGTCCCTTGCCTATATTGTTCATGAGAGGTCTTTAAACCTTTAAAAGGTTTCTGATGAAACATCATCATCGCTAAATCTATCTTGAGAATTAATGGAAGATGCTAATAAAACAAGGACCTAAATAACTTAATCTTTATTACCATGGAAATTAAACATCACTTCCTTAAGAACACATAACCATAGCAATTCCATCATAAACACAATAACCTACCTCTGTATATGGATGGGTCGACTAGTTTCACAACTCCGTGAGTATAAACAGTACACAGGTGGCTAGTACCCCTACACGACCCCTACCCAGGCTCAGGGTAGGGTTGCCAACTCGCACCAAAAAATCTAGTTGTCAACCTTCTAACTTTGCCAAAAGATATATCCATATATAAATAATTCCTGGTTTGTATCAATTACGAATTTGTCAATTTTCGAGTATAGTAAATTAAGGAAATTCAGCGTGGAACATATGAATCCGCATTGTGGCCAGAGAGGCCATTGAGCGCCAAGGTGCAACTGGGAATAGACACTGTAGTTCCACTATGAACTAAAAGTTAATAGTGGTTGGACAACAAACGGAGACGAAGGTGTTAGTTAATTTGGACAAAGCTGGTCTTTTATATTTTGGAAAAGAGCTGGTTTGATGTAATCTGGAATGCGAAGACGTATCTAATTGTCTGAGAGGAAATCTTTGTAATCCAAAATTAATTCAATGCATTTCAACACACAAAGTCAAAACGAAGAACGATTCTTCGTAAATTCAGAGATGATTCAATATTACTCTATCATTCCTAATTAAATTTTTTGCCATTCAAAAATACTACTCTCAACGGCAGCTAAATTTATAATTCTCACTGCTGTGTAATTTTATTGTAATAAAAAATTCTATCAAATTGAAAGCAATAAAAATGCATTTTAATCAAATGAATGTAATGCATTGCTTTATAATTGTTTAAATAATTACCAAAATTCCTTGTTCAATCATATCGAATGGGCTCATTAAATATATAGTGGACATCGATGCTTTTAAAATCATATATATATATATATATATATATATATATATATATATATATATATATATATATATATATATATGTATATATATATATATATATATATATATATATATATATATATATATATATATATATGTATATATATATATATATATATATATATATATATATATATATATATATATATAGATAGATAGATAGATATAGATATATATATATATATATATATATATATATTATTATTATTATTATTATTACTTACTAAGCTACAACCCCAGTTGGAAAAGCAGTATGCTATAAGCCCAGGGGCTCCAACAGGGAAAATAGCTCAGTGCGGAAAGGAAAAAAGGAAAATAAAATATTCTAAGAAGAGTAACAACAATAAATATCTCCTATATAAACTATAAAAACTTTAACAAAACAAGAGGAAGAGAAATAAGATAGAGTGTGCTCGAGTGTACCCTCAAGCAAGAGAACTCTAACCCAAGACAGTGAAAGGCCATGGTACAGAGGCTATGGCACTACCCAAGACTAGAGAACAGTGGTTTGATTTTGGAGTGTCCTTCTCCTAGAAGAGCTGCTTACCATAGCTAAAGAGTCTCTTCTACCCTTACCAAGAGGAAAGTGGCACTGAAAAATTACAGTGCAGTAACCCCTTGGGTGATGAAGAATTGTTTGGTAATCTGTGTTGTCAGGTGTATGAGGATAGAGGCGAATATGTAAAGAATATGCCAGACTATTCAGTGTGTATGTAGGCAAAGGGAAAATGAACCGTAACCAGAGAGGAGGATCCAATGTAGTACTGTCTGGCCAGTCAAAAGACCCCATAACTCTCTAGCGGTAGTATCTCAACGGGTGGCTGGTGCCCTGGCCAACCTACTACTATATATATATATATATATAAAATGAAAAGACAAAAAACAATTATTCAGAGCAAGCACTTGATATCAAAACGTATTTATGTTATCTTTTCTTCTGATAAGGGCCATTCATTTAATTTCTCAGAGGGGTCCCATTTACTTTAGTTTTAATAACACCCTTTGATGTTTTTCAGCATCGCTTTCTTTTAATCTTACAAAAGCAAAATTCTTAATATATCATATACAATTTCACTGTCGTTTTGATTACTGTATACGTAGTGAATTTAGATATCTCCCTTAAATAATAAAGAGCAAGTGTCTGGCTTTATATATATATATATATATATATACATATATATATATATATATATATATAATATATATATATATGTATATATATATATATATATATATATATATATATATATATATATATATATATATATGTATATATACACACATTTCTTTTTTGTGACGCTCAGCGGTATAGCCAGACGTATAACTACTTGATCTCTACCCGTCCCTCTGGTAGGGGGGGGAGAGACCGAGGAGTCATACCTGGGTGAGAGGGGGGGGGGAGTACCCCTGAGAAGAGAGTAGGAGGGGATGGGAAGGGTTAAGTCTGTGCTTGGGCATGTATATCTATGTAAATGCTTTGCCGTAATTTCTGAAGGGTCGCGTACACTCGTACAGGAATAAATGGTTCAGTCAATCACTTTCATATCATTATTAAACTTTGCCAAACGATTACAATAAAAATAACCCACTCTAAAACAAATTAAGATTATGACCGGGAACTTTTAATTAGCTTTTGCACAGTATTCAAACCAGAGCATAAAAAAAAAAAAAAAAATTTCTTCAATTTGGCGATTAAAACTTTGACATCTTTCGTTTTATAGTCTAAAATTTATTGTGGGTTCGAACAACAGCAAACAAGAGAAATTTCTTTATTCATTTCCCTTCCGATTTAAATGTTTAAAGGAGAAAGCGCATCTCAAACAGTAAAGAGATATATCAAAGTGTCTGGCCCCATCTGGAGAATCTATTCAGATATTTCATCAAAGCTGCATTTTGTTTGGCTTCATTTCGTAATGTAAATTAATCAACACTGCTTGCAATTGTTAGATTCAACAAATTATGTCATTATTTAATTCCTTCATGAAGCCTGTTCATTACAGTGGCTTTATAAATCTATCAATTGGCGTTAGGGCCAGAGAGGCCACTCAACACGAGTGTGTAACTAAGGGAATACTCCGCTGTACCAATATAAAGTAAAAGTTAGTATGTTTGGGGCCGACTGGACTACGAAGACATTGAAATAACGCATAGAGTGCATCGCGTGAGGTGGACTGATAGCGTAACGCCTTACGCAGCCAGTACATTTGGAATAATGTTGTGTCTCCCGAGAAGGAAATGCTTGACTTATATGTGCATTGCACAGACTGGTGGCCTATATTCTTAGATTTTGGACAAAATTTCGAAACTGCAGGTCACATGCTCTCACAGAAACATAGAAGTGTTAGAATTCAATACCGTTTTAATATATCTCATACCCTAGGTTTAAAGGTCACTTATGAATGGCAGATGCAAGGAATAGTGACAATGCACTGGAGACTGGTAATATATACATATGATCAGTGCCCAAACTCGCTCTTCGCCCCAGCTAGAACCAAGAAAGGCCAGGGAATGGACCTACAGGCAAGGAACAGTGACAATACACTAGAGACTGACCATATATATATATATATATATATATATAATATATATATATATATATATATATATATATATATATATATATATATATATATATATATAATCTGTTTCCGAATCCCATCTCCACCCAAGCTAGGTCCAAGGAAGGCCAGGTAATGGCTCCTGATAACTCAGCAGGTAGACCAACAGGCTCTCCCAAACTCCCATCCTTAGCTCACAAGGCTGGTGAGATTGCAACCACTACAAGAAACAATCAATTTTGAGCAGGTCTCGAACCCAAGTCAAGCAGCTCGCCAGGCAGGGACGTTTCCAATAGCCTACCATAACCCTGAAGGATGGAAAAATAATTTCATATTTAAATGTGATGATTTTACTTCATTGTACACAAAACTATGGCTGCTGATGAATCAGCAGATAGACCTGTGGGCTCCACCAAAACCCTCCTCCTTAGCTCACAAGGATTGTGAGGTTGCAGCGACCAAGGAAACTAACGAATTTGAGCGGGACTCGAACCCCAGTCTGGCGTTCAGCAGTAAGGGATGTTACCACATCGGCCACCACAACGCTTCAACTTTTTCAGGCAAGAAAACTTTGGAGATAAGAAACGAAAATCATTAAAAACTTATTTTCATATAATTCCGAACTTCAAAAAGAAAACTAATTAATACTGTCTTTTCGGTTGCTTTAAATGATTAAAGGTTAGGCTGTAATTAAAATGCTGACTTTCAAATGTTGTACAATAATGTAGCAATGCTGACTTGTCTAGTAAGAAGTTTTAAATGAATACAGAAACCAAAAAATGTTAGAACGAAAAGAAACTTACATTTTAAAATGTTCGGAATAATATTCAAAAGAAAATGTGCCTCGTGAAACCGTCTACAAATTGTCGCAAACTCTTGCTTTTAAGGGAAATAATAAGCTTAGAATTGGAGGAGAGAGAGAGAGAGGAGAGAGATGAGAGAGAGAGAATTTTAGCGTAGCATTTATGACCAAGTTAAAACAGTCTACAAAATATAGCAATTATGAAACCGGAGAGAGAGAGAGAGGAGAGTGAGAGAGAGAGAGAGTTTTACCGTAGCATTTATGACCAAGTTGAAACCATCTACTAAAAATTATAATTTCGAAACCTAGAGAGAGAGAGAGAGAGAGAGAGAGAGAGAGAGAGAGACAGTTTTAGCGTAGCATTTATGACCAAGTTGAAACAGTCTACCAAATATTATAATTTCGAAACCCCAAAGAGAGAGAGAGAGAGAGAGAGAGAGAGAGAGAGAGAGTTTTAGCGTAGCATTTATGACCAAGTAAAAACCGTCTACTAAGAATTATAATTTCGAAACCCTAGAGAGAGAGAGAGAGATGAGAGGAGAAGAGAGAGAGAGAGTTTTAGCGTAGCCGAGCGAGAGAAAGAGAGAGAGAGACTTTATCGTAAAGTTAATAACCATGTTGAAACCATCTACAAAAACAATTATAGTTATAAAACAATCACACACACAAACAAACAGAGAGAGAGAGCAGAGAGAGAGAGAGAGAGAGAGAGAGAGAGAAATTCTTCGACGAAAATCTCCACTTTATGATTAATTCAACCAAACGGACGCATAAGAATTCCTCACCTAATTTAGGCCCATTCATTCCAAGCAGATATCAAACTCCCTATTAATCTTGTCAATATCTCATACTTACTTAACTCGTAACCTACAAAACATTACGATTCAAGCCACGTAAACTCCAATTGACACTCGAAAGGGGAGAGTGAAATTAATTCACCTTAATTTTCTCCCGAAATCTCGCGTCAAGACAAATTCGTTTGCATGAAATACTGCGCTTAAAATTCCTCTTTCGGCAGTTTTTCCCTCGCCCATTGGTGGACGTATATTAACGTTGAATTATCTTTATACACAATTGGAAGGTGTCATCAAGTCCTTGTTGTGTTGCATAAAGTAACTGAGCTGACAGGGGGTGACAGTGATTGTAAAATAAGAAGAGGAGAGGTGTCACTAGTTAGTCATTTAGGGCAGAGAGAAATCTCTCTCTCTCTCTCTCTCTCTCTCTCTCTCTCTCCTACATACATATACACACACACACACATATATATATATAAATAAATATATATATATATATATATATATATATAATTACCAAACCACAGACTTGTATAAGAAACATATCAGAGGCCTTTCTCCTGCAGTGGGCTAGAAACAGCTGCATTTATTGTTTTTGTTGATATATATATATATATACATATATATATATATATATATATATATGTGTGTGTGTGTGTGTGTATATATGATTACCAAACAACAGACCTTGGACTAAGAACATATCAGAGACCTTTCTCTTGCAGTGGGCTAGAAAACAGCTGCATTTATTGTTTTTGTTGATATATATATATATATATATATATGTATATATATAAATATAGTATATATATATAAATACATATATATAATAATACATATATATATATATAAAGAGAGAGAGAGAGAGAGAGAGAGAGAGAGAGAGAAATACTAGTATACAGACATAGATAGATAGATAGATCGATAGATACTTGTATGGAGAGATATACAATATACATAGAATTCACACATCACTTTTAAGCAAAGTTAAATTTCAACCAAAGAACGGGTGATCTCATGTATAATCAACATTACCAATGACAAATCGAGTATGGATTTCTTCAACTCAATGCTCGGAGGGCGAATAAACCCTTAAATGTTCACATGCCCATTTATGTATTGAAATTACATAAGAATAATCTGATTCAGACCTACTTCCTAAATCCTTCTTAGTCCTTTTCCCCACTTTAATC
>NC_090731.1:162543957-162553957 GCF_036898095.1 Palaemon carinicauda
GCCAAGTCACAAACATACCAATTAGCTTCGATGGTGAAGATAGGTTGATTTCAATTCCAAAAACAAAAACAAAAAAAACATGAATTTGACAGGTATAAGTACAGAAGAATTGTCATTGACTTTTATATTTCTTCGAGTGGTATGTCACTGTTGATACAAGTTTGGGACCAGGATTCGATTCCCGGCCGGTCAGAAGCTATTGTCTTTTGAGTGGTTTCGCCAAGGGGCTTTGATTCCGAGGTCGGTAAGAGAATCCAAACATTAATGTAACAAAAATATATGGCTTATTTGAATATATATATATATATATATATATATATATATATATATATATATATATATATATACATATATATATATATATATATATATATATATATATATATATATATATATATATACATATATATATATATATATATATATATATACTATATATATATATATATTTCTTTCCAGTCATGCTCAGCTCCCCGTCCCTCAGGTAGGAGGGAGAGTGAGTAGTCATACGCTGGTGAGAGGTTGATGCGTGTGTGTTAGAAGGATTAGTTATACCCTGGCGAAGAGGAGTGTGTGTGTGTGGGTGGTTGCATATATCTCTAAATATTTTAACCACAATTTTTGACAGGTCGCGTACACTAGAATGCTATAAACCAGAAAGCCAAAACTGGATGTTGCAAGGCTACACAAAGGAAAAAGTGTATAAGTAATATAGAGGTGTAAAGGTAGTTAAGGGTTCGTTAGCCTCTCAATATTATGAAAAGACTGGGTTTAGGTGAAAAAGTGCAAATGTTCAGTGATCTTATTTGCAAGACTAACCATAGAAGGAGCAAAACATATTGATGCTATTAAACAATCAATGAAAGGAAAACTTTGGAGAACCTGAATGTGTGCATGGCTAGGTTTTGAAACATGAAAGGGTTGTTATGCTAGGAGATTTGAATAAAAAGATAAGGAACAGAGAAAGATACAGAGCTATTGACTAAAAGATAAGGAACAGAGAAAGATACAGAGCTATTGACTAAAAAGATAAGGAACAGAGAAAGATACAGAGCTATTGCCTAAAAAGGTAAGGAACAGAGAAAGATACAGAGCTATTGCCTAAAAAGATAAGGAACAGAGAAAGATACAGAGCTATTGCCTAAAAAGATAAGGAACAGAGAAAGATACAGAGCTATTGCCTAAAAAGGTAAGGAACAGAGAAAGATACAGAGCTATTGCCTAAAAAGATAAGGAACAGAGAAAGATACAGAGCTATTGCCTAAAAAGGTAAGGAACAGAGAAGATACAGAGCTATTGCCTAAAAAGGTAAGGAACAGAGAAGATAGAGCTATTGACTAAAAAGGTAAGGAACAGAGAAAGATACAGAGCTATTGACTAAAAAAGATAAGGAACAGAGAAAGATACAGAGCTATTGCCTAAAAAGATAAGGAACAGAGAAAGATACAGAGCTATTGACTAAAAGGTAAGGAACAGAGAAAGATACAGAGCTATTGACTAAAAAGGTAAGGAACAGAGAAGATACAGAGCTATTGACTAAAAAAGGTAAGGAAACAGAGAAAGATGCAGAGTAATTGACTAAAAAGATAAAGAACAGAAAAAGATACAGAGCTATTGACAGGTATCAACTTCTCCGACCAGATGAAAATGAAATTGTCCTTGACGCTCAATTACTGGAAATATGTAGTTTAAGTCTGCAAAGAATAATGAACGCTTAGCAGAGAGAAATCAGTGTAACACAGAATTTGTTAGATATGATAGCACAGATTAGATGGAAGATCACCGAGAGATGAGTAATGTTAAGTTAGATGTAGGTTAAGCAGAAATAATTGGCTGTAAATGTTAATAAGACGACTGAAATGAATGAGTATAAAAAGAAAAAAAACAAACATTCAAGGTAAGACTAGTTGAACGGAAGGGATATACAATAAAATTTAATACTTTAAAGGTTTTAAAGGTCGCTCATGAGGCAAGGGACAGTGACATTGCCCTAGCAATCAGGACAATGCCCAAGAGACTGGCCATGTATTATATGATCAGCGCCCAAGCCTCCTCTCCAACCAAGCTAGGACCAGGGAGGGCCAGGCAGAGGCTGCTGATGACTCAACAGATTAGACCTATAGGCTCCCCCAAACCAACTAACCTTAGCTCACAAGGATGGTAAGGTTGCAGACACTAATGGCACTAACGAGTCTGAGCGGGACTCGAACCCCCGACTGGCAAACACCAGGCAGAGACGTTCAACTTACAAATTAAAAGAGCACCAGGATTGAGGGAAAAATATTTCAGAGACATAAATAAGGGGGAGAGGGTAAATAAGAACTTTGTGGATATTATTCTATAGGTAGTAGAGATCCTGGCCAACGTGACTACAATCGTAAATCAGTTCAGTGAGGATATCATCATTTTTCATTTATTGTATACGATTGAAGAGATGTAGATAAAAGTGATGCAAGATTTGAAAGAATATAGGTAGTAGGTTGGCCAGGGCACCAGCCACCCGTTGAGATTCTACCGCGAGAGAGTTATGGGGTGCTTTGACTGGTCAGACAGTACTACATTAGATCCTTCTCTCTGGTTACGGTTCTTTCCCTTTGCCTACACAGACACTGAATAGTCTGGCCTATTCTTTATAGATCCTCCTCTGTCCTCATACACCCGACAACACTGAGATTACCAAACAATTCTTCTCTTAAGGGGTTATCTACTGCACTGTAATTGTGCAGTGGCTTTACCTTCCACTTGTTAAGGGTAGAAGAGACTCTTTAGCTATGGTAAGCAGCTCTTCTAGGAGAAGGACACTCCAAAATCAAACCATTGTTCTCTAGTCTTTGGGTAGTGTCATAGCCTCTGTACCATGGTCTTCCACTGTCTTGGGTTAGGGTTCTCTTGCTTGAGGGTACACTCGGGCACACTGTTCTATCTGGTTTCTCTTCCTCTTGTTTTGGGTTTTGTTAAGTTTTTGTTTATATAGGAAATATTTATTTCAATGTTGTTACTGTTCTTAAAATATTTCATTTTTCCATGTTTCCTTTCCTCACTGGGCCATTTTCCCTGTTGGGGCCCCTGGGCTTATAGCATCCTCCTTTCCAACAAGGGTTGTAGCTTAGCATTTAATAATAATAATAATTAATAATAATAATAATAATAATAATAATAATAATAATAATAATAATAATGGGAATGCTATGGAAGTGATGAATATTAAGCTAATGAAGAAAATAAAGAATTTGAAGAACGGAATATAGTAAAAAATGGATGAGAATATAAGTGAAATGCCGCAGTATGATGATAACGTGATAAATGGGCTAACGAGTTTTTTTATTTAGTATTTTTTGAATAATGGAAACGTTCGAAAGGAAAAATCTAGAGGAATATTTTCTCGGTGGTATAAACATAAAGGTGAGAACGATGTCTGAAAGAATGAAGAAGCTTAGAAAGAGTTAGCTACATATCGAAAAGGACATACAATAGTGAAAATAGAGAGCTTTAATATCGAGGAAGTAGAACTACACGTTCATAATAGAGGTTAATGGAGCAGAGTAGATTAACTGTGTGCGAGTGCGTGTGTGTGTGTAAAACGGTAGATATTCTTTTTTTTTTTCTTTGCTGCTGCAAAGTATGTATGTGACAGTGACCGATGCGGGTTTTCCCTTTAGAGCCACTCGCCATTTATCAAATTTCGAGTAATTAGACTCGCCCCTAAATCCGACCACACAAAACCAATTTTTAGTAATCAAAAAAACATTTGTGTAAACCTCTCATGAAAACAAAGATAAAACTAGAGGTCATTAAGTAGAGAGCATGCCTTCGCCACGCCTGATTGGCAACGTCTCTGTCTGGTGTTTGCCAGACGGGGGTTCGAGTCCCGCTCAGATTCGTTAATCCCATTAGTATCTGCAACCTTACCATCCTTTTGAGCTATGGTTGGGGGGTTTAGGGGAGTATATAGGCCTATCTGCTGAGTCATCGCCAGCCACTGCCTGGCCCTCCCTGGTCCTAGCTTGGGTGGAGAGGAGGCTTGGGCTCTGATCATATAATATATGGTCAGTCTCTCAGGCCTTGTCCTGATTGCTAGGGTAATGTCACTGTCCCTTGCCTCTGCCATTCATGAGTGACCTTTAAACCTTCAACACTACAGCGTACTTGTACTTCGAAATATCATGGATTTGTCTTTGGGTCATAACCCCACATGTCCACCAAGTTTCATTGAAATTGGTTCAGTAGTTGTTGTGGAATATTTGCTATTCACTTCACATTGCGTTTATTTTCAAATTACAGTTTTCTGTTTTTTGACGTTGTTAATAGTTTATATAGACATATCTGTTTTTGATGTTAATAGTTTATATAGGACATATCTGTTTTTGACGTTGTTAATAGTTTATATAGGACATATCTGTTTTTGATGTTGTTAATAGTTTATATAGGACATATCTGTTTTGACGCTGTTACTGTTTTAGAATGATATATTGTTAATATATTCTCATCATTTATTTCCTTATTTTCTTTCCTCACTGGGCTATTTTTCCCTGTTGGGGCCCTTGGGCTTATAGCACTTTACTTTTCCAACTAGGGTTGTAGCTTGGCTAGTAATAATAATAATACTACTGCTGCGTACTTGTACTTTGATTTACTTTATCCAAAATGTTACAGATTCATCCTTGGGTCCTGGCCAGCATGATTACCAAGTTTGTACAAAATCGGCAAAATAGTTTATATGTCAAGTTGCTCACATACCAACAGAAAGCTGGAGAGAGTTAATTTGTTCTTTTCCCTCTGTCGAGTCCCAAAATTAAAGTCATCATAATTTCTAAAACTTTTCCCTTAAATAAAACCCCTTTCTTATGTCTAAACCACCAAACCCTCCCCAGCGATAAATCGTTAAGATGTTTATTTTCGGTAGACTTCGGAGACACAGACTAAAGTAATCTCGCTCCCAGATCAAACATAAGAAACGAAACCAGGTCCAATAATGCTATCAACGGGGCATATCTGAAACCAACCAAAATCTCTGCGTTCATTTGCCATTAAATGTTCCGATAAGTCTTGCCCGTGCTGCAGCAGAAAATTGCTAACATATTAGATATTACTTTCCTGAAAAGCAATTAGTTTCATTGAGAGAGGGAGAGAGAGAGAGAGAGAGAGAGAGAGAGAGAGAGAGAGAGAGAGAGAGAGAGAGAGAGAGAGAGAGAGAGAATGTACCCTGCACTGGCTTAATTTTCAGGTTTGATGAGAAATTATCACTCTTTCACCTTTATGATTTTATTAAAGTTTTATAATACTGACACACAACACACACCCACATATATGAATATGTGTGAGCGTTCGTTTGTTTGTTTCTCAACAATAAACATTAGCCAGTAACTCGGCGACTTCATATACTGTATATGTATGCAAATATATACACACATATATGTATATAATTACACTGTATATATAAATATATGCATAATTATATATATATATATATATATATATATATATATATATATATATATATATATATATATTATTAATAATATATATATATATATATATATATATATATATATATATATATATAATTACACTGTATATATAAACATATGCATATATATATATATATATATATATATATATATATATATATATATATATATATACATACATATATATATGTATATATATATATATATATATATATATATATATATATATATATATATATATATATATATATATTATTAATAATACAAAGATTAAACTGAAGATTAAATTGCCTAACAGTGCATCTTAGTTATAACGATCTCGAATACACTTATCAACTGACTTTTGCAACATATAATTTTACAAACCTTTTCAAAAAAAATTCAACAAGATTATACTTCGGTGGAAGTAATATTGTTTTAGTGAGTGAACATTATTTCCGGTATTCACCTTTCCCAGATGTCATGACATGAGGACGTTAACAAGGCGTACCCTTGCTTAAGGGTACAATCGGGCACGCTAGTCTATCTCATTTCTCTTCCTCTATTTTCTTTTGAAGTTTTTATAGATTGCCTATGAAAGATCTATTTTAAGGTTGTTACTGTTTTTCTTTATTAAATATTCCATATTAATTGTTCATTACTTCTCTTGTATTTGTTTATTTCCTATCTTAACTGGGCTATTTTCCCTATTGGAGCCCTTGTGTTTATATCTTAACTGGGCTATTTTCCCTATTGGAGCCCTTGTGTTTATAGTATCCTGCTTTTCCAACCAGGGTTGTCGCTTAGCAAGGAATAATAACAACAATAAACAACTAGAGAGTCATAACTCACATGTCCATGAAGTTTCATTGAAATTGGTTCGCTAGTTTTTGCGTAAAGTTGTTCACAAAAAAAAAAAAAGTCATTTACATAATATTGAGATTATATTCAGGGTACTGCTGTATATTAGTACTTTGATATACTTTATTCAAAATGTTACAGATCCTTCGGTCATACTCAACATGACAACCAAATTTGGTGAAAATTGGTACTGTAGTTTCGGAGTAAAGTTGCTCACAAACAAATAAATGAAGTATGGAAGGGGTATATACATACCCTTCGAAAGTCAATTACAAACCGAAACGAAAAACAAAAACAGTAATGAAAGAGACAAATTATTATTATTATTATTACTAGCCAAGCTACAACCCTAGTTGGAAAAGCAAAATTCTATAAGCCCAAGGGCTCCAACAGGGAAAAATACGCCAGTGAGGAAAGGAAATAAGGAATAAATAAATGATGAAAATAAATTAACAATATATCATTATAAAAACAGTAACAGCGTCAAAACAGATATGTCCTATATAAACTATTAACAATGTCGAAAACAGATAAGTCATATATAAACAATAAAAAGACTCATGTCAGCCTGGTCAACATAAAAACATTTGCTCCAACTTTGAACTTTAGCTCTACTGATTCAACAACCCGATTAGGAAGATCATTCCACAACTTGGTAACAGCAGGAATAAAACTTCTAGAGTACTGTGTAGTATTGAGCCTCATGATGGAGAAGGCCTGGCTATTAGAATTAACTGCCTGCCTAGTATTACGAACAGGTTAGAATTGTCCAGGGAGATCTAAATGTAAAGGATGATCAGAGTTATGAAAAAATAATACGTAAGAAAATGATCCAGACCAAAGAGAAAAATAAAAGACAAAAGAAAGAAAATTGGGGCAAACCTTCACGTTTATTACACCCGAAAATTTCAGGAATGAAAGGGGGCACCTCACATTAATCTTGATATATCCTTATTAGGAGGCGAAACCATTCATATTCCCATATGAGATGGGAAGACCCCATTCATGCAGGAACAATGAGAGATGCGAGGCGGGATGGCGCCTAATTCCAATTCCCAGTTCTTGCGGGTAATTCCTTGAATCTAGGAATCTCCAACGACGAAGAGGATATCGCCAGGTATTGTTAAGATGTGAGGAGAGATGGCATTTGGAACTGCAAAAATGAGGATGATAAGGAGGGATAGATTATTAATTGTGATGAAAAAAAAACCCGAAATACTAAATCATTCATAATAATCCTTGCCAAAGAGGCGGGAAAATGACGAAAATGAAAAAAAAAAAATTAAAAAAAAAATTAAAATAGAAAAGCTTGTAAAAGAGAACAACATATAAACTACAAAAAAAAAAAAAAAAAAAAAAAAAAACAGACATCTCATTTAATGTCATAATTAAAAAGACATTTATATGAATAAAAGCACAAAGTTTGGATCCACACAAAAGCCAGTAAAGATATATATCTGAAAAAACCGGACCAGTCAAAAATGAGCAAGTAATTTGACTACACATAAGGGATATAATTCCGGGGAATATTCAACAGTTATCTAATTAGAGACCATTTGTATGCATTCCTTTTTTAATTTCATTCCCTCATTACACACAAATCCCTTTTAGCAGATATTTTCATATTTTTCCCAAAAACGTTATAAGGATGATGAAATCTGCGATGGCAACAGGGCGTAAAAAGTCGTCGGAACATTTGCGTATTTACAATTGGAAACTTATAATTATTTGCTCCATTTGAAAGTAGTAATTTTCAGATACACACACATACGAGTATATATATACACATATATACATATATATATATACATATATATATATATATATATATATATATATATATATTATATATATATATATATATGTGTGTGTATATATATATATATATATATATATATATATATATATATATATATATATATATATATATATTATACACACACACATACATACATACATATATATATGCATATATATACACACATATATGATAAATTTTGCACATTTAGACGTGTTTTTCATATTCAAATAAGCCATATATATTTTTGATACATTAAAGTCTGGATTCTCTTAACGACCTCGGGATCAGAGCCCCAGACATTAATGTATCAAAAAATATATATGGCTTATTTGAACACACACACACACACACACACACACACACACATATATATATATATATATATATATATATATATATATATATATATATATATATATATAATTGTGGACTATGAAAAAGCCTTTGATAGTGTGTACCGGCCAATTTTGTGGAGAATCATGCGTTATAACGGAGATCCTCATAACTAGGTAAATTTGATTAAGTCTGTTCATGAACATAGTAAGCGCAAAGTTAATGTTAGTGAAGTCCTATCAAATGAATTTCCAGGGAAAAGAGGAATACTCCAAGGGAATGTGTTGCCACCTATGCTGTTTATCCTCCTCGTGGATTTTGTAATGCATAGAGAGTTGGAGATGGTGGAGAAGGATTGGACTGGATTGGTAATAAGAAGTTAGCTGACCTAGAGTATGCTGATGACGCTATTCTTATTAGCAGAACACCAACGGATTTGCATTGCTTGCTTACCAGAATGCATGAAATATTACATGAGGTTGGACTCAAGATAAATAGAAGAAAGAGAGAGATGATGAGAACGATATGTGCAATGGAAGATGAAATATCATTGGGAGGAGAAAGGATTAATGAGGTAGAATCATTTAAATATTCAGGAACTATGATCTCTAATACGGGATCTTAGAATTGGAGTTTAATGAAAGATTGAAAAAAAGCAAATCAGGCAATGGCTACGTTAAATAAAATTTGGAAAACAAATCGCCTGAAATTACACACAAAAATCAGGATACATATCAGTCTAGTGAGATCAGTGTTACTGCATGGACATGAGTCGTGGTAGGACAATGAAACAATATCCAACCAATTTTGTAGATTTGAGAACAAAGCCCTCAGAAGAATATTGGGATTTGAATGGCAGGACAGGATTAGAAATAAAACTATGAGAGAGATTACTCGAGTGGCATATGTGGATGAGATCATGGTGAGGGACAGATGACGATGGTTTGGGCATGCTCTCCGCACTCCCCAAGAGAGATTAGTTCACCAGACTCTCAACTGGGCTCCCCAAGGCACTAGAAGAGTTGGAAGACCCAGACCTACATGGCTGGGGACTACGAAGCGTGAAGTAGGAAATGACGGATGGAGAAGTATTGATTTAAAAGCTCAAGATAGATACGACTGGTGAAATGAAACTGAGGCCCTTTGCGTCAAGAGGCGTGGGAGGAGATGATAGTGATATATATATATATATATATATATATATATATATATATATATATATATATATATATATATATATATATATATATATATATATATATATATCATAAATAATATGCGAAACAAACAAATGCCCGTCGAATGAATTCTCGTATAAAAGTAAGAAACACAAACAGAATAAACTAACAAAAACTATTTTGAAACGCAAATTGGAAAATAAAACAAATATACGCATCTAGCTCCAACAAACAGAGGAATCACTAAGGTAAGGGGACAACAACGAAATAAAATCAATAGCTGTTCCTCTTCTTCCATTAACCTTTAAAGATAAATAACAGTGAATGAATCAATAACGAAGTTAATTTTTTAAAAAATTATTTTAAAATAAATATGTCTT
>NC_090731.1:162556457-162566457 GCF_036898095.1 Palaemon carinicauda
TATATATATATATATATATATATATATATATATATATATACAGTATACATATATATATATTATATATATATATATATACACAGTATATATATATATATATATATATATATATATATATATATATACATATATACACAGTATATATACATATATATATATATACACACATATATATATATATATATAAATATATATATATATATATATGTATATATACACAGTATATATATATATACACTGTATATATATTTATATATAATATATATATATACTGTGTATATATACATATATACATATATATATATATATATATATATATATATATATATATATACTGTTTATATACATATATATATATATATATATATTTATGTGTATATATATATACACACACACATATATATATATATATAATATATATATATATATATATATATATATATATATATATGTATATATACATTATATATATATACACATAAATATACACAGAATATATATATATATATATAATATATATATTTATATATATATAAGGGGTATATTTTACTCTTCAATAGTGACATAATTAAAGTTGTAGTAAACAAATATGTGCACGGCAAAACAATTCAAGAAAAAGACGGTCGACATGTGAATACGTAGATTGTTAACACTTACTTTGACATAACTTTTTCAAATCTCGTCTGGTGATTGGTCTTACCTGTAATTAAGAAAATAATTATTAGAATATATTTAGGAGTACACACACACACACACACACACACACACACACATATATATATATATATATATATATATATATATATATATATATATATATACGCATACACACAAACTATGTAATGTAAGTTGAGCTGAAATATTACTTTTAAACTTAATTTTCAACAAAAGTTACTGGTATTGCCTCTTTCAATTGCAACAGTTTTCAAATCTATTTAAGTTTAAATGATGTCATTTTTTGGTCTTACTCTGCGATAATTTCATTCATCTGGAATAATCCTATATTCAGAACTTCAAAAGTTCAAACTTGCAGGGAATTTATTTCATGTTGTACAGGCCGACATGAATCTCTTTTTATAGTTTATATATAAGAGGTCTATTTTAATGTTGTTATTGTTATCAAAGTATTTTATTTTAATTGCTTATAACTTCTCTTGTAGGTTATTTATTTCCTTTCCTCACTGGGCTATTGTTCCCTGTTGCAGTCCTTGGGTTTATAGCATCCTATTTTTCCAAGTAGGGTTGTAGCTTATATGATGATGATGATAATGATGATTATGATAATAATAATAATAATAATAATAATAATAATAATAATCGTAACAATAATAATAATCATAATAATAATAATAATTATTATAATAATAACAACCACAACAACAACAACAACAACAACAATAATAATAATAATAATAATAATAATAATAATAAGGAAATACTCGTATTAGTCAGGTTAAGAGCTGCACTACAAACACAAAACTTTTCATCTTAACCTTTAGGTCATATGTCCACCCTGAGCTTCTGTAAAGTTAGCTCCGAAAATTTCAAGTACGACATCCATCAGAAAAGTAGTTTTAAACAATTGTGTTTGTCACTACAGTTTCTCACCAGAATACATCTTCCTTGATTATAATCACCTCTTACATCCAACATTTCAATCAACTCACTTTCCCAATGTTTGGAGGAAAGAACCGTGTAAGCCACTATTCAATTTATTTATTCAATTATTTATCTATTTACTTATTTATTTATTTAATTATTTAATTATTTATTTATTTACTTAATTATTTATTTAATTATTTATTTATTTATTTATTTACTTATTTATTTAATTATTTAATTATTTATTTAATTATTTATTTATTTAATTATTTATTTAATTATTTAGTTATTTTTTCATTTATTTATTTAATTATTTATTTATTTATTCATTTATTTAACTATTTAACTATTACCCCGCATTCTCTTCCGGTTCTTAATCTTCTTTATAAAAGTGTCTTTATCTAGACTCGTTCGTTTTCTGCTTCATTGGCCTTCGTTCCTGAATTGGTTCCATTACATCTCAACGACCAAACTACTTTCTACACTATCTGAGCCAATCCCTTTTCCCTATCGCTGCCGTTGTTTCTTGGCCCATTAAATAGATAACCTAAAAAGGGGGAGAGAGAGAGAGAGAGAGAGAGAGAGAGAGAGAGAGAGAGAGAGAGAGAGAGAGAGAGAGAGAGAGAGAGAATTAATGGGTTGTATGACCTTGTTGGGTCCTTAAAACTCTGTAGTTCAGGCAAATCGATTCACTGAGCAAAACAAGTAACGTATTTTCTTACTTTACTTTAATTAAAAAGACTTGTTTTGTAGCTCTAACATGAATCTATACAACAAGACACTCATACAATAGCTAAATAAAGACAAATTTATTCATTTTTCAAAGTATACTGGATATTTACTGGGATCTACGACCTTGCTGGGTCCTTAAAATTCTGAATTCTAATTAAATCAATTCGTTAACCAAAACAAAAGTGACGCATTTTATTACCTTTCTTTAATAAGAACACTTGTATTCTAGCCCTAACATGATGCTATACAGTAAGGCACTCATACAAATAAAGAAAATTTATTCATTATTTGAGTTTACTGGATCTGATATTTTTCAATTATGTACCATTTAATAGAGATCTTGCTCTTCTCTACACAGACGATGACCAACCTTAGTCTACTAACAACAAAGTACACCATTCCAGGATGGGAATCTAAGTAACAGCCTCTCCGATCCAGGAATTCTTTAAGATCAATTAACGCAAATTATATTTACAGCAACGGCTGGACATGAATACGTATAGAACGTGCACTTACATACTTATATTCGTTGACTTCTATTTACCTCACTAGTGTACCCAAGCCTTAAAAAATAACGTCTAAATATATATATAATATATATATATATATATATATATATATATATATATATATATATATATATATATACATATACACACACACAAGCCCACAGATTCAACCCTTCCCACCCCCTCCCCATTTCCAGACTACAACCCACTTGTCCAGCAATTTGTGGGAGAGTGTGGTTTCCGAGTGTACCTCCAGGCGATAAGTACTCCCTCTCCCAGCCTGAGAGTGACAGTAAAGAAACACACACACACACACACACACACACACACACACATATATATATATATATATATATATATATCAAAAAGGTTTCTGAGAATCAGGGAGGTTGAAGTGACAACCGTCAACATAAGCAAGAACGAATATTATATATGTGAATACAAAATCTTTAGTACCAGTACCATCACTAAAAACAAAAATAACAACAAAACACAAACATCTTTTAGACAGATTTTCCTCATCTAATCAATTATCTGAGTTGTTGGTGGCTGGGCGAGTCATCAAAGAAAAACAATTCTATTTGCATTATTACGTGTGGTGACCACAAAATGAAAGAAACCACTTAAATATCCAAACCACATAATCAAAGACACTTAACTTTGAATTGTCCAATGGATCTATTTTTTTTTTTTACTATGAAATACAAATTTACAATCTTACAATTTATAACATATATACATGAATATATTTTTTATTTTACATATATATTTAGAATTGTTATTTTTACTATTCATCTAAATATGTTTTTAAATAAAATATATATCGACTCCTGAATACTTTTTAATAGATTAAAATATTATTTTACTTACATTAAATTGGATCTATTTAGTTTATCTTTATTACTGGCTACCAATTTTCAAGAGAGTTACTGTTTAAAGTTTTCATTTGCTTATAATTATACCATTATTTACTAATTTTAAGGGATTTGTAAGAATGCTAGGGCACACAGAATAGAAGACTTTTTATAAAATGAACATAATAACTCGATATCTCAGAAATGCAAAACAAACAACAAAAAATTAAATAAAAACCATCTTTATTAATCAATAAAAATACCACATATCTTTAATAATTAAGATTATTTTTAACTATCAACTCAACTGGAAGTTTCAATTTCACTTATAGAACGTAAATACTTTGAAAACTTTCCCTTATTATTGCTCGATGCTGATGAAAGTGTCTAGGTAGGGGGAGAGGGGAGAGGGGGAGAGGGGAGAGGAGAGGGAGGGGAGAGGGAGGGGGAGAGGGTGAAGGGGGGATGAAGGAGGGGGAGGGGGTGAAGGGGGATGAAGGAGGGAGGGAGGGGGAAAAGTGTTTGAGACATGTATCCTGTCAGAACCACCTTGGAGTAACCGACACGTAATTACAGGTGCATTGTGGGAGCTAGAGAAGGCTATCACTGTGCAATCATACACCTTCTCTCTCTCTCTCTCTCTCTCTCTCTCTCTCTCTCTCTCTCTCTCTCTCTCTCTCTCTCTCTCTCTCTCCAGGCACATAACTCTGAGGACGGATGCCATGTACCCAATCACAAATATTCCTCAAGATCCCATTCCCCATTTAATTAGAAGTAAATAAGAAAATGGATGATAATAGAATTTCTGATTGCGCCGTCTTCGATGGTCGTCCAGCTTTCCAAAATGTATCCTATCTCAAAAAAGGTAATTAACAAAGCTATAATACTGAAAACGGAAAAAATAGCATTGGAAAGAGTGCATACCTCCGGTGACTCTTCCACTGATAAAGAAATTACGTTCACTCAGTTTCATACGAATTATTATCAAGAAAATTAATTACTAAACTCTACGCAAATTGCGCTTATGATTTCAGTTCAATATAATGGCGTCAAAATATTTAGATAGATATACACGTACGCGCACAGATTCAAGCCTTCCCACCCCCTCCCCCTTTCTACCTACAACCCGTAGGTTCAGCAATATCTGGGAGAGCGTGGTCTCCGAGTGGACTTATCGGAGTAACCCCCTCTCACCAGTGTAAGACTTCTCTCCGTCACACTGAGCGTAACAGGAAATATTATATAATATGTGTGTATATATATATATATATATATATATATATATATATATATATATATATATATATATGTATATATATATATATATATATATAAAGAGAGAGAGAGAGAGAGAGAGAGAGAGACTTGCTCTTTAGTATATAGCGCAGATAACTAGCGAAACTGCAACATTAATTGAAGGCCAACAACTAAAACAGGAAAATCAGCCATTACGTAAAATATTTGAACTGAAAAAAATACGTCGCCACTTAATTTTTAATTCCAAAATATCCGATTGAACTGAAAACAATACAAATCACCAATTACTTTTCAATTCCAAAATATCCGATTGAACTGAAAAAAATACAAGTCACAATTAAATTTTTAATTTCAAAATATCCGATTGAACTGGCAAAAAATACTAGTCACCAATTAATTCTTAATTCCAAAACATCCGATTGAACTGAAAACAAAGTCACCAATTAATTTCTAATTCCAAAATATCCGATTGAACTGAAAACAATACAAGTAATTACTTGAGTTTTAATTCCAAAATACCCGATAGAACTGAAAAAAATACAAGTAACCACTTTAAGTTTTAATATTATAATATCACATTCAGTTGAACAAACACTGCATGTAACTCTCTCTCTCTCTCTCTCTCTCTCTCTCTCTCTCTCTCTCTCTCTCTCTCGTAATATTACTATGATCAATCTGGCCCGCAACTTGGAAGTCGGCGTGCCAGCACCTGAACTCTTAAAATAACTTTCTTTTTTACAGTCAAGCGGAGGACTAAAGCGGGATCAATTTTCCCCTCCGATTCCCACTGCGATAACTTCCAACAGAAGTTGAAGTTCGTAACGAGAGAGAGAGAGAGAGAGAGAGAGAGAGAGAGAGAGAGAGAGGGGGGGTATTCTATCCCTAGTGAAATTTCTTTTAATTGCTACATTAGAGTAAACATCATTAACCATTGTCTTTTGTTAATTTATTTCCTGTTTTGCTATTTGAAGAAAATAATAAAGTTTAAATAAATTAAACTTAGAACAGATTTTGTTTCTTATTTCATTTTTAGAATTTATCCCCCTTTTTGTTCATTATTCTTAGACATTTCCTTAACCCATACGAAAGCATAGACTACACTGGACACATTTTCACTTATTTCAAATACCTCGTGTTACATCTCCCTTCCATTACAGTATTCTAAAAGCACAGGAGAGTTTTGCGTGACGTGCACAAACACCTGTAACATCTCACTCAAGTTTCCACCAAGGAGGTTTAGCTCTTTAACCCCCTTGGTTCCAACAATAGTCGCCGCGAAAGATTCCAGGCGAAATAAGCCCCACCCCCTGATGACGTCATAGCCAATCACGTTGTCTCCCGTATTAGCAGCGGTCACAATACATCCCCTTACAAATTTCAAGCTTCACTAACCTGTAATGTGTTGTTATATTTAACCCGGAATCTCTGTGGCGACTCTACTTTACATCTTTATAACGGAGATATCGCTTCTTTGCCCCCCACCCCAATCTAGGACCCAGAAACCCAAACTCCCACCCCGTGACTGCTCTAATCACTATGGGTCTTCTTCCAAGCCAGCTGAAATCGTGCATTAATTGGCCGCCGGCAACTTCGTTAAAGTGCAAATATTTATTGAATTATCTTTAAACAAACTAAAATTAGAAAAAAATACTCTTTATGAAGAGGCCTTTCCCCAAGATTTTATACAAGTTTCTGTTACAATTGTTTCTTTGAATGTGAAGCTTGTTATTTTTCATTTCCAAGATCGAATGATTAGGCGTTTCCAGAACTTCATACAAAATTGATCAATTGACAAATTCGGTCTTCAGAGTTATATCTTCGTTTATTGAAATGTGCCACCTCATGCAAAGATTACGACGATATACCATGTAAACGCTTTAAATCCCCATAATTTCATAACTTGATTTTTAAATGCTAAACATCCTATTTATAGTTGTGGAGTTTATTAGAAAATCAATTTCGCATGTTGACAAAATTCTAACAAGTTGTATGAATAACAGAAATAATTCCAACAAAATTGTGTACAAATAAATGAAATTCTAATAAGTTCTATAAGAAAAATTATTTCCTAAATAATGATGTACAAATAAATAAATTTCTAACAAATGGTATGTATAAAAATAATTCCAACAAAATTCTGTACAAATGAAAAATTCTAACAAATTGAAGTGTAAATAACAAAAAATCTCATAAGATGATTTTATTATTATTATTATTATTATTATTATTATTATTATTACTTGCTAAGCTACAACACTAGTTGAAAAAAAGTAGGATGCTACAAGCCCAGGGGCTACAACAGGGAAAATAGCCCAGTGAGGAAAGGAAACGAGGAAAAATGAAATATTTCAAGAACAGTAACATTAAAATAAATATCTCCTATATAAACAATCAAAACTTTAACCAAAGAAGAGGAAGAGAAATAAGATAAAATAGTATGTCAGAGTGTAATAACTTACAAAAAATTTAATGTCAATGAAACATTTGGATCCTTTTTTGAATGACAAACTGTATGTTTTAATGTTCGCTTTTCAATTAAGGAATTCTTCAACAAAGATGTTTCTGTGACAGTTTAGGGAGAGTCGAATTTCGCTTTTTTTTAAGCAAATGACAGAAGGAAAGCATAAATCTTGTTGTGCTTGTTACTTTGGATTATATTTATTCCATCTAAATTAATGGGAAATTAGCGCCATACTAGGATTTACATAGAAAACAGTGCAAATGATTTGGGTAATTTTATTCAACTATTGTATAAAGTTTAATAATTGTTTAATCATTTAACTGACAGTTAAATCTCTCTAATAACCGTAATCTTGTTTACTCTGGAAGAACATAATTTAAGGATTAATGTAGATGAATTACTCAAACACTTATTTACAGGATAGGTGCCATTAGAAAAAAAAAATCCATCACATTTATCGGTCAAATTTCTATTTTTCACTCATTCTAAACGACCTGAATATTACAAAATCTCACTTTTATAGGTTTGAAGGCCACTCATGAATGGCAGTGACAATGCTCTAGATCAGTGGTTCCCAACCTGGGGGAAATTTCCCCCTGGGGGGAAATTTGAAGCTTCCAGGGGGGAAATAATTACACTACCTACTAACTAAAACAAGCGGATAATGTCCTCATAGTACGTGCGGCAATTTGTTGTTAGCCATTCAATTGTGATATGATCATATCATTTCTCACTGACATGATATTCAAGGGGAGAATTGGAATATCATCCCCATTTCTGAGGCAGGCGAGTGGGCATGAAGGCTGGGCGGGGCATGAAGGGGGGAAATCTGGATGGTTGAACTGGGTGCAGGGGGGAAATGACAGTAAAAAAGGTTGGGAACCACTGCTCTAGATAGCAGGAAAATGCCCTTGAGACTGACTATATATATCCATATGATCAGTGCCCAAAGGCCCCTCTCTACCCAAGCCCCATCTCCACCCAAGCTGGGACCAGGGAGGGCCAATCAACGGCTGCTGAGGACTCAGCAGGTAGACTTATAGGCTCCCCTAAACTCCAAATACTTAGCTTACAAGGATGGTGAGGTTGCAGATACTAAAGTGGACGTTTCCAATAGGCCACCAAAACCTATGTTCTCATCTAATATACTTAAACGTAATATGAATGTGGTTAGCAGCAGACCATATAAAGAAGTTAAACTTACATTTTTTTAAGACACAATGCTTAAAAAATAATCATAAAGAAATCTCATCAAAATATGTTCACAAAATATTAAAATAAAAACAATGAAAAACTAGCTGCAACTCGGGACGGATATTGTTTATGAGATCGGCATTGTCCCTCGTTGATGTCGCTCACTATCCCGCACTTCACTGTAATGTTGCTACATTTAACAGCATATTTAAGAAGGCTATATGATAGTTGTGTCTTTTCAATTGTAGATATTACCATGGAATTTGGCAGGAACAGAGAAACTATGTTTCCAATCAATCCTAGAAATTTTCATTTGGATATGTGAATTATTCTAGGAACAGTTTGCGGAATTCTCAATCACGAATACGAATTAGAATTCTGAATGCGTTGACATGCAAATTAAGGAAGACGTGACAATGAATATTACTAAATAGAAGGATATTCAGTGCCCTAGACCTAAAAACAATCACACTTTGAAGTTAGTTAAAGTTTAAAAAAGGGAATTGAGTGTGTTTTAAAATCATTACACAAAGAAGAAGAAGAAGAAGAAGAAGAAGAAGAAGAAGAAGAAGAAGAAGAAGAGAGCTGAAGTTTAAAAAGGGAATTGAGAGTGTTTTAAAATCATTACACAAAGAAGAAGAAGAAGAAGAAGAAGAAGAAGAAGAAGAAGAAGAAGAAGAAGAAGAAGAGAGCTAAAGTTTAAAAAAGGAAATAAAGAGTGTTTTAAAATCATTACACAAAGAATAAGAAGAAGAAGAAGAAGAAGAAGAAGAAGAAGAAGAAGTGAAAAATAACATTCCAGAACCAAGTAAAAGAGAAATCCAGGCCGTTTGAATAATCTGTTTATCAATGCAGCTCTCGAAATCCAAAGTGATTGCGTTGCCTAACCCAAACATTTGTTTCAATCGGACGTATGTTTACCGCCCACCTGAGTATTGAGGACAGTTTTCCAGTACCAGAGGGATAGAAGAGGAAAAAAAAAAGTGACAAATGTTTAAATCGTTAAAAGTAAAATGGCTTTCATTTGGACGAGATATATTTGGTGAATTTGATTGTATCAATGGAAGAATGATATATAAACCATTGTTTGTGTTAAATGTATACCGCAGGTGTTTCATACACGCCCATACACTTTAATTATTATTATTATTATTATTATTATTATTATTACTAGCCAAGCTACAACCCTAGTTGGAAAAACAAGATGCTATAAGCCAAAGGGCTCCAACAGGGAAAAATAGCCCAGTGAGGAAAGGAAATAAGGAAATAAATAAATGATGAGAATAAATCAACAATATATCATTCTAAAAACAGTAACAGCGTCAAAACAGATATGTCCTATATAAACTATTAACAACCTCAAAAACATCTGTCATATATGTTATTGTTTT
>NC_090731.1:162573957-162576457 GCF_036898095.1 Palaemon carinicauda
AGAGTGGTGATGAAATGGCCAAAACACAAAATTGAATATGGACGTGTCTGAGACCTTTATCCTGTAGTGATCTAGAAACGGTTGTAGTTGCTGTTGTTATACGATCTGGGCATTTTTTTTTTTTTTTCGTTTTTTATTATGCTTTCATTCATCGACCCGTAAAAGGATGTCAACATATGTCATAATTTTCTGAATCGAGATAAATCTAAATTGAATAATACAAAAGGTTTATATATATATATATATATATATATATATATATATATATATATATATATATATATATATATATATATATATATTAAAATTATATTTTTTTACAATACATATTATACATTATTTTAAAAACTGACAATTCTATTTACCTACTGTTTTACAAAACACATTCCATGCAAAACGTACTTTTTCACGCGATGAAATAAATCATCTCAAAAATAGCTATAAATAATCATTACTTTGTTGTGCATGACATATATCCACCTTGTCGTATACAATTAATAACAAATCAAAAGAATATCGATATTCAGAGACCATTAATTTAAGAGGAATTCTCAAGAAATTATCTAATTCGTTCCAGTGACGCCAATTTGGCCTTCAGGCTCATCAGCAGAATAAACTAATAAATTCTTTGAAATTGAAGAAGATTTGAATTTGCAAAAAAATTTAATTACGGAATCAAATTTGAATAGTTTTTATAACATGAAATATTGTGTTAAAATTATAGTTTATTGAGCATGTGAATTTTCAAATACTATATAGGAAAAAAAGCTAAACCTTCAATTAATCGAAAAATATCATTGAAATTTATATATATTTATTCCAGAAATTTTTTTTATTCATAAGTGTGAATAATAACTGTAAAATCATTATGTAAACAAGACAACTGAGAAGAAAACCACATGTACTTAACAATATGCATTTTGATAATAAAATCGATAACGAAAGCCACGGTCCAGATATATATATATATATATATATATATATATATATATATATATATGACGAAAGCTAACCTTTCAGTTGGTTTTGCTCTCGACTACCAGAGTTGGCACTTTGGAAATATTGTTTCAATTTCCAAAACTTCGTATTCGATATTGTATAAATATTTTAGGTTCAAACCAAGGACAGCAATTATATTCAAAAGAATCCGAGAAATGAAAAACTAAAAATATTTTACAGCGAGTCTTACTCCGGTGCCTTAGATGACCGCGGAGGTAGCAGCAGTAGGGGATTCAGCATTATGAAGCTTCATCTGTGGTGGATAACGGGGGAGGGTGGGCTGTGGCACCTTAGCAGTACCAGCTGAACTCGGTTGACTCCCTTGTCAGGCTGGGAGGCACTTAGAGAGTAGAGGTCCCCTTTTGTTTTGTTTCATTTGTTGATGTCGGCTACCCCCCAAAATTGGGTGGAGTGCCTTAGTATATGTATGTATGTATGTATGTGAGTCTTGCTGAATTTACTTCATAGACCATAACTCAAAATAACTGGGATATGCTATTTCCATTTAATAAATAAATCATAACAATAACAACAACAACCACAACAACAAGAACAGCAAATACAGCCGTTCCTTGTCCACTGCAGGACAAAGGCCATGCTGGCATCTGCAGATGATGTGATACTTTGATCTGATTGCTCATGGCAAACCCACCTAGTACGTGTGGCACAAACTATCGTCTATTTCTTTTAGCGATGCAGATTTGCACCGACTCGCAGCGGTGTCCTTTTAGCTCGGAAAAGTTTCCTGATCGCTGATTGGTTGGACGAGATCATTCCAACCAATCAGCGACCAGGAAACTTTTTCGAGCTAAAAGGGCACCGGTGCGAGTCGGTGCAAATCTGCATCGCTAAAAGAAATTGACTATAGTACAGCATTGCCGATCATGGCGATACTCAAACTCTTTCACCACGTTAAGGTATCCCCACTCAGAGAGGGAAATACATCATAAGTTACGTGAAAATATATACATAAATATAATATACTATAATATATAGCTATTTCCATCCAATAAACACATTATATGTTTCTTAAAATATATACATATTAACTAAATAATTAAATATATACTAAATAATATCACCATCAACTGCTCCTACGCCTATTGCGTAAAAGGTCTTGGTTACATTTCGTCAGTCGTCTCTATTTTGAGCTTTTATATCAATACTTCTCTATTCATCATCTCCCACTTCACGCGTCATAATCCTCAGCCATGTAGGCCTGGGTCTTCCAACTCTTCTAGTGCTTTGTGAAGCCCAGTAGAAAGTTTGGTGAACTAATCTCTCTTGGGGAGTGCGAAGAGCATGCCCAAACCCTCTCCATCTACCCCTCATCATGATCTCATCCACATATGGCACTCAGTAATCTTTCTTATCGTATAAATTATAATCATTTCCTACCATTCAATTCCCAATATTCTTCTGAGGGCTTTACTAAATAATAAATACTATTTAAATAACATAAATACATCATAAGTTAAATACAAATATATATCTATATATA
>NC_090731.1:162578957-162588957 GCF_036898095.1 Palaemon carinicauda
TGTTCGTCTTTATAGCTTATATAGGAAATATCTATTTTAATGTTTCTGTTCTTAAAATATTTAATTTTTCCTTGTTTCCTTTCCTCACAGGGCTGTTTTCCCTGTTAGGGTCCTTGGGCTTATAGCATTCTACTTTTCCAACTAGGGTTGTAGCTAAGCAATTAATAATAATAATCATAAAATGCTTTTCTACTAATCTTTACCATGATAGAATATAAAATATTCACTATTTACAAAAGTGACTTAATTCCATAATCGCCTATCAATATACGTTTAACTGCTTCTGAAGATGAGAACCTGAATTTCAGAGAAAGGGTTTCCATGCGAGTTTGTACTTTACTGTATTAATATTATCATTATTAATTGCTAAGCTACAATCCTAGTTGCAAAAGCTGAATGCTATAAGCACAGGGGCTCCAACAGGGAAAATTGCCCAGTGAGGAAAGGAAACAGGGAACAATAAAATATTTTAAGAACAGTAACATTAAAATAAATATCTATTATATAAACTATAAAAACTTTAACAAAACAAGAGGAAGAGAAATAAGAGAGAATAGAGTGCCCACGTGTAACCTCAAGCAAGAGAACTCTAATCCAAGACAGTGGAAGAGCATGGTAGAGAGGCTATGGCACCTACCGAAGACTAAGAACAATGGATTAATTTTAGTGTCCTCCTAGAAGAGCTGCTTACCATAGCTAAAGAGCTCCTTCTACCCTTACCAAGAGGAAAGTGGCCACTGAACAATTACAGTGCAGTAACCTCTTTAGTGAAGAAGAAATGTTTGGTAATCTCAGTGTTGTCGGGTGTAAGAGGACAGAGGAGAATATGCAAAGAATAGGCCAGACTATTCGGTGTGTATGTGTAGGCAAGGGGAAAATGAACCGTAACCAGAGAGAAGGATCCAATGTAGTACTGTCTGGCCAGTCAAAGAACCCCGTAACTCTCCAGCGGTAGTATCTTAACGGATAGCTGGTGCCCTGGCCAACCTACAACCTACTCCCAATAGGAGATTTTATCGTAATAAGACCATCGCCATGATGAGAGGGCGGGGACATATGTAGAAGGGATCCATATACCCCCCCCCCCCACAGAAAAAAAAAGAAAAATAAGAAAATAGAAAAGTAGAGAAAGCAATGAAGAATGAAAAGTGACAAACCAGTGAAAATCAGTAAACGAATTAATAATGTTTGCAAGCAGAGTGAGATCAACACTTCATCCGTTAGAAGAAATGGCATGATAAAGATGTGGTAATTCTTTACCAGGTCCTGATCTGGATTGCGGTGGCCTATGTGGTAACGTGCCTGACTGGTGAACGCCAGACTACGGTTCGAGACCCGCTCAAACTCGTTAGTTTCTTTGGTTGCTGCAGGCTCACCATCCTTGTGAGCTAAGGATCAGGGGTTCAGGGGACCTATAGGTCTATCTACCGAGTCATTAGCAGCCATTGCCTCACCCTCCTTGGTCCTAGCTTAAGTGGAGAGGGGCCTTAGGCACTGATCATATGGTCAGTCTCTAGGACACTGTCCTGCTTATTAGGGCAACATCAGTTGCCTCTACCATTCATGATGACCTTTAAACCTTTAAACCTCCTTGGTTCTAGCTTGGGTAGCTTGGGCGCTGATCATATGGTCAGTCTCTAGAGCATTGTCCTGCTTGATAGCAATGTTAATGTCCCTCGCCTCTACCATTCATGAGCGGCCTTCAAACCTTTAAACCTCCTTGGTTCTAGCTTGGATGAAGAGGGGGCTTGGGAGCTGATCATATGGTCAGTCTCTATGGCATCGTCCTGCTTGATAGCAATGTTAATGTCCCTTGCCTCTGCTATTCATGAGCGACCTTTAAACCTTTAAACCTCCTTGGTTCTAGCTTGGATGGAAAGGGGGCTTGGGAGCTGATCATATGGTCAGTCTCTAGGGCATCGTCCTGCTTGATAGCAATGTTAATGTCCCTTGCCTCTGCCATTCATGAGCGACCTTTAAACCTTTAAACCTCCTTGGTTCTAGCTTGGATGGAAAGGGGGCTTGGGAGCTGATCATATGGTCAGTCTCTAGGGCATCGTCCTGCTTGATAGCAATGTTAATGTCCCTTGCCTCTGCCATTCATGAGCGACCTTTAAACCTTTAAACCTCCTTGGTTCTAGCTTGGATGGAGAGGGGGCTTGGGAGCTGATCATATGGTCAGTCTCTAGGGCATCGTCCTGCTTGATAGCAATGTTAATGTCCCTTGCCTCTGCCATTCATGAGCGACCTTTAAACCTTTAAACCTCCTTGGTTCTAGCTTGGATGGAAAGGGGGCTTGGGAGCTGATCATATGGTCAGTCTCTAGGGCATCGTCCTGCTTGATAGCAATGTTAATGTCCCTTGCCTCTGCCATTCATGAGCGACCTTTAAACCTTTAAACCTCCTTGGTTCTAGCTTGGATGGAAAGGGGGCTTGGGAGCTGATCATATGGTCAGTCTCTAGGGCATCGTCCTGCTTGATAGCAATGTTAATGTCCCTTGCCTCTGCCATTCATGAGCGACCTTTAAACCTTTAAACCTCCTTGGTTCTAGCTTGGATGGAGAGGGGGCTTGGGAGCTGATCATATGGTCAGTCTCTAGGGCATCGTCCTGCTTGATAGCAATGTTAATGTCCCTTGCCTTTGCCATTCATGAGCGACCTTTAAACCTTTAAACCTCCTTGGTTCTAGCTTGGATGGAGAGGGGGCTTGGGAGCTGATCATATGGTCAGTCTCTAGGGCATCGTCCTGCTTGATAGCAATGTTAATGTCCCTTGCCTCTGCCATTCATGAGCGACCTTTAAACCTCCTTGGTTCTAGCTTGGATGGAGAGGGGGCTTGGGAGCTGATCATATGGTCAGTCTCTAGGGCATCATCCTGCTTGATAGCAATGTTAATGTCCCTTGCCTTTGCCATTCATGAGCGACCTTTAAACCTTTAAACCTCCTTGGTTCTAGCTTGGATGGAGAGGGGGCTTGGGAGCTGATCATATGGTCAGTCTCTAGGGCATCGTCCTGCTTGATAGCAATGTTAATGTCCCTTGCCTCTGCCATTCATGAGCGACCTTTAAACCTCCTTGGTTCTAGCTTGGATGGAGAGGGGGCTTGGGAGCTGATCATATGGTCAGTCTCTAGGGCATCGTCCTGCTTGATAGCAATGTTAATGTCCCTTGCCTTTGCCATTCATGAGCGACCTTTAAACCTTTAAACCTCCTTGGTTCTAGCTTGGATGGAGAGGGGGCTTGGGAGCTGATCATATGGTCAGTCTCTAGGGCATCGTCCTGCTTGATAGCAATGTTAATGTCCCTTGCCTCTGCCATTCATGAGCGACCTTTAAACCTTTAAACCTCCTTGGTTCTAGCTTGGATGGAAAGGGGGCTTGGGAGCTGATCATATGGTCAGTCTCTAGGGCATCGTCCTGCTTGATAGCAATGTTAATGTCCCTTGCCTCTGCCATTCATGAGCGACCTTTAAACCTTGGTTCTAGCTTGGATGGAGAGGGGGCTTGGGAGCTGATCATATGGTCAGTCTCTAGGGCATCGTCCTGCTTGATAGCAATGTTAATGTCCCTTGCCTCTGCCATTCATGAGCGACCTTTAAACCTTTAAACCTCCTTGGTTCTAGCTTGGATGGAAAGGGGGCTTGGGAGCTGATCATATGGTCAGTCTCTAGGGCATCGTCCTGCTTGATAGCAATGTTAATGTCCCTTGCCTCTGCCATTCATGAGCGACCTTTAAACCTTTAAACCTCCTTGGTTCTAGCTTGGATGGAAAGGGGGCTTGGGAGCTGATCATATGGTCAGTCTCTAGGGCATCGTCCTGCTTGATAGCAATGTTAATGTCCCTTGCCTCTGCCATTCATGAGCGACCTTTAAACCTTTAAACCTCCTTGGTTCTAGCTTGGATGGAAAGGGGGCTTGGGAGCTGATCATATGGTCAGTCTCTAAGGCATCGTCCTGCTTGATAGCAATGTTAATGTCCCTTGCCTCTGCCATTCATGAGCGACCTTTAAATCTTTAAACCTCCTTGGTTCTAGCTTGGATGGAGAGGGGGCTTGGGAGCTGATCATATGGTCAGTCTCTAGGGCATCGTCCTGCTTGATAGCAATGTTAATGTCCCTTGCCTCTGCAATTCATGAGCGACCTTTAAATCTTTAAACCTCCTTGGTTCTAGCTTGGATGGAAAGGGGGCTTGGGAGCTGATCATATGGTCAGTCTCTAGGGCATCGTCCTGCTTGATAGCAATGTTAATGTCTCTTGCCTCTGCAATTCATGAGCGACCTTTAAATCTTTAAACCTCCTTGGTTCTAGCTTGGATGGAAAGGGGGCTTGGGAGCTGATCATATGGTCAGTCTCTAGGGCATCGTCCTGCTTGATAGCAATGTTAATGTCCCTTGCCTCTGCAATTCATGAGCGACCTTTAAATCTTTAAACCTCCTTGGTTCTAGCTTGGATGGAGAGGGGGCTTGGGAGCTGATCACATGGACAGTCTCTAGAACATTGTCACTGTCCCTTGCCTCTGCCATTCATGAGCGGCCTTCAAACCTATAAACATGGCCGAGTGACTTCGGTTCATCCAACCTAGCAATATGGGAATTCTTCACCTTTTGAAAAAATAGATGAGACTGGAATTGCTTTCACCGGATGTAAATCCATCTGGCTCACCTCGTTCCCCTCCCATCAATCCATCTATCCATTCCCATTCAGCCTCTCAGTTGAGGATGATGATTCGGTATACTGGATATAAGGGAATATTTATCTAGGTTTCATGTGCCTTGCACGAGGGAGCAACGAAGCAGTTTACGGGGATTTGCTTCCCTGGCATTGCATTAGAGACCTTAGATTGCTTATATCTGCTTGCAAAATTGCCTTAACCATCAGAATTTACTCGGGCGGTTATTTCTTTTTTTTTCCTTTCTCCACTCTTTTCATAAATTCAAATAGTGGTGTTTCTTCATGGTAATGCAAGGAAACAAATTTTAACTAATTCTTCTCTGATCTTGTTTCATTTGGAGAGAGAGAGAGAGAGAGAGAGAGAGAGAGAGAGAGAGAGAGAGAGAGAGAGAGAGAGAGAGAAAGCGAGAGAGAGAGAGAGAGATGCCCATAACCAACTTTGTCTCGACTGGAAAATAAAAATGCTGAAAATTCTTACATTTGACATCCATAAAATTGATTTGCAAGCAAACAGGTTCTTTAGAATCTATAGAACTTGTACATTATAGATCATAATATCTAAATAAAAAAAATCATATACACGCATAAACACAAACAGCATACGCAATAAAAATGATTTTTTAAAGAATGAAATAAAAAAAAAATTACGAAAACCGAGACAGATTATTATTATTAATACTATCAAATGCTAAGCTACAACCCTAGTTGGAAAAGCAGGATGCTATAAGCCCAGGGGCTCCAACAGGGAAAATAGCCCAGTGAGGAAAGGAAATACAGAAAAATAAAATATTTTAAGAATAGTAACAACATTAAAATGAATATTTCCTATATAAACTTAATCTGTAAAGAATAGGCCAGACTATTCGGTGTCTATGTAGGCAAAAGGAAAGAACCGTAATCAGAGAGAAGGGTCATATGTAGTACTGTCTGGCCAGTCAAAGGACCCCATAACTCTCAAGCGGTAGCATATCAACGGGCGGTTGGTGCCCTGGGCAACCTATTACCTAATAATATTTAATCAATCTCGATCACATGGTATCAAGTACATTGTATCATATATCCTCTTGAATATTATATCAAGTTCTGTATTAACATAATAAATATAAACAAACTAATGATGTCAAACATATTGTAACTGAGAAATATTGGAGAATTATTTAAGTATACAAAAAAATATAGAAATCAATTGTCCGACATATTCTTGAGGTTGAAAAGGATATTTCTAATTTAAGTAAACATCAAAAAGAGGACGGTGTTTTCATTCACAAGCTAAAAGAATCATCCAATTATGTTCTGTTTTTGTTTCACAATCATTTTCCGAGTTGAAAACGAAAGTTCAAATGCTGATACTGAGTAAAGCTAAATTCAAAATAACGTCATTTAACAGTGTATCATTTTTTGATACCACCATACCATTAATTCAAATCATAAGAAAAAGGAAAACGTAACATTTTCTCGTCAAACATACAAAACTCTCTCTCTCTCTCTCTCTCTCTCTCTCTCTCTCTCTCTCTCTCTCTCTCTCTCTCTCTCATATCTTACCAAAAGAAAAAGGATATATCTGAAATCTAGGAACCAATGTAGTTAAATCTTTACTTGTTTTAATTCTTCAACAAGCTTCCAATCCTCAAACCACAAGTCACACTTTCCCCCTACCTCCGTACCAACAGAGAGAGAGAGAGAGAGAGAGAGAGAGAGAGAGAGAGAGAGAGAGAGAGAGAGAGATTTGACAAAACAGTTTACGTCAAAAGCCATGGCTGGATTTGCATTTACACTTGTGGTATAGAAATCAAATCTGGCTGCGGTGATTCTGTTCGGCCAAAGGTTTCACACAATGCCGGTAAATCAATGAAAATATATTTATTTTCCAGAAAAAATATCATCAAAACTATAACAGCCAGTATCAATATGATTTCCTGGGGATAATCAAGTGTTTTTTTCTTTTTCACAATTAAAGCTATATTGCCAAGCTACGTTATATTATAATTTTACCAGCAGATATTTCTTTTTTCAAGATATAACAGTAAATAAATGAAGGAAATACAAATGATTGTATATAGGGTGCATGTATGTATGCATGTATTTATACGCACTTTGTGTGTATATATATATGTATATATATATATATATATATATATACAATGAGTGATCTTATCCTATTCCATCCACTCAACTACTCAAGTAAGCTCATAACAGTTTGATGTTAGAAATTGAGTATTTTGGTAACGTTTTTTATGCAAAAGTTAGTTACAATCTACAAAACAATAAAAAAAATACTATTCCAATCTCTCTCTCTCTCTCTCTCTCTCTCTCTCTCTCTCTCTCTCTCTCTCTTTAATTCAACTGAAAGCACTGCAACGGGGAAGGCCTCACGTGAAGCATGATGATTCAATTAAAAACTCGAGTGATTGGGTTTCACTGAAAAAAAAAAAAAAAAAAAAAAAAAAAACTTGACCCAAAATCTTTTTTAGGATATTGCCATCAGAAATCAACTATTTTGACCATATATATGACATCAATAAAAAAAAAAATAAGTCGTAAGTTATCACAAACTGTAGACAAATTGTAAAGAAGAATTTGCATTTAGTTTTGTGGCAATTGAATTTAGGTGTTCACACTAATAAATTTCCTTGAAGAACTTTAGTTTTCCATGAGAAATTGTCAAGAGATTTATCTCCAGTTGCTTAAATGCTTTCAACAATGTCTCTTTGCTCCAGAGAAACAAATGTTTTGTGCCTGTGTCACATATATATATATATATATATATAAATGCATATACATATACATGTATATATACACATATATATAAATACGTATATATATATATGCATATATACATACATACATATATACGTATATACATGTATATATACATACCTATATACATACATACATACATATATATATATATATATATATAGAGAGAGAGAGAGAGAGAGAGAGAGAGAGAGAGAGATAAATATTCATACACATGCACACGGAACTCCCTCTCATCATGGTACAACTATTCCTCTCCATATTTAACCCAAGGTACGGGGAAAGCTGAGCGTGACCAGAAAGAAATTTTATATATATATATATATATATATATATATAAAATTGCATAATGCTTCTAAACTGTGAATTTTCACCAAGATAATCATTATTAAAGATTTAAACTATCTTAGCATAAACTAATCTCTAATCGAATTATTTTCTATTTGCCTATAAAAATTAGCCAAAAATCTAGGATCGTTCATTTCAAATAATTTCATTACTCTTGACAGTAATTTTCTCAAGACATACAATGGGTAAGTGTAGATTTTCTTGTTTTAAAATCTCGGAAAATCCATCATGATGATAATCAATTATCTAAATTGAATAATAATGACCAAAATCAAGGTGATAACAGATAAAAGAAAGTCAAAATATTAAATAATTTGGATGGCTTACAAAAACATAATTGTATTACATATTTAAAGAGAATATAAACTTTTTATGAAAAATATCACTTAGTGCATATAAAGGGGTATCAAGCAGGTTTCTCTTTCCATATTTCAAAATCCCTCAAATTCACATCTCGATCCACACTCACCTGTGCTAAATCGTGAGCAATCACAGAAGTACCGTATTCAATTAAAGAAATAAGATGCTTATGCGTTGATAGAGGCAGAGCACGGGGTCATATTATGCAATTGGTTTCGATTAACAGATTAATACACAATCTAATTTCGTTAACTGCAAGTTACGTAAAAGATTAGGCTTAGTAATCAGACCCTTTGATATGTATCATACGGCTGTCACGAGGTGCATTACAAAATCTCGATTACAAAATGCTCTCCTGAGGACCTTTGTGATAGAAGAACTTTCATCATCATCTCCTCCTACGCCTATTGACGCAATGGCCTCAGTTAGATTTCACCCGTCGTCTCTATCTTGAGCTTTTAAATCAATACTTCTCCATTCATCATCACCTATTTCACACATCATAGCCCTCAGCCATGTACGCCTGAGTATTCCAACTCTTCTAGTGCCTTGTGGAGCCCAGTTGAGAGTTTGGTGAACTAATTTTTCTTGGGGAGTGCGAAGAGCATGCCCAAACCATCTCCATCTACCCCCCACTTTGATCTTATCCACACAAGGCACTTGGTTAATATTAAATCCTTTACGTTTACATATTTTCATAGGATGTAATTAAAACGATTCTTAATCACAAAGAACTTTACATTTACTAAGATATAACATAATTTCGGTTTTGAGACGCCTCTCAAATGACGTCACTTCCTTTCCAACTTCCACGTACATTCATATAGGATTCTTTTCTATTCGTTCTAGAACCTTCTTGATTGTCTACATCGCAATAGATTTTTCCCGCCCGAAATAAAAGGTACATCGCATTAGATCTGTAGTAGATTAATTAGAAATCACAATTCATTTACGTTATTGATATACATATAACTGAGCAATAACATAACAATAACTTAATGATAATGATAATAATAACTATAAATACTACTGTTACGACTCATATCACCGTAATCATTATAAGCTCCTAAGACATACTTAATAATCCTTCCCTCAAGCGATTATTTTCAACGGTTAATTTTAGTTCTGTCCTCCAATATGAATGTAGTTTCGAATGCAAATCCCAGGACATTCACCCATAATAAAAAAAAGTAAGTTTCATGTATTACACTTCTATAAATATTTTCACAATATTGCGTACATTTACGGATCTTTATTTCCAATCAAATACTATAGATATTTCAGTGATACATTTTTTTTACATCGTCTACGCCTGCCAAATAAAAAAAACATACAATATAAACGCAATATATCTAAAAGCTGTATAAAAACTATTCATTTTACTCGATAGTGCTTGAATGGAGGTCCAACATTATTATTATAATTACTACTAGTATACGCAACGGGTCAAAACTGACGGCTGAATATACAGATATATATGCACACACACGCATACGCACTCCCATCTCACCAGGGTATAACTACTCACCCTCACCCCTTCCCAAGGGAGGGAAAGAGATGAGCGAGACCGAAAAGAAATTATATATATATATATATATATATACTGTATATATATACACGCACAAACACACACACACACACATATATATATATATATATATATAACCAGACACTTGTTCTATTATATAAGGGAGATTAACATTAGATGACCAAGGCTCATCAAGGGGATTTTGTTGTTTGATAACAAGATAAACTTACAAGAAAGTCCCACAACTAAGTATGGAAGCAACGAACAGATGAAAAATAAAGTGTAAAAGGAGTTAATTATCACCTACAGTGTGTCAAGCGAGGAGCACATAGTGTCAG
>NC_090731.1:162593957-162596657 GCF_036898095.1 Palaemon carinicauda
CTATACATACACCCAATAGTGAGCTCTAATCTTTACATAATCTTCTCCGTTGTCATACATATGACAACACTGATATTACCAAACAATTCTTCCTTCCTCAAGAGGTCAACTACTGCTTTGTAATTGTCTAGAGGCTCCTTTCTTCTTGGTAAGGGTAGCAGAGACTGTTTAGCTAGGGTAAGCAGCTCTTCTAGGAGAAGGACACTCCGAAATCGAACCATTGTTTCCCCGGTCTTGGGTAGCACCATAGCTTCTGTACCATGGTCTTCCACGGTTTACGGATAGAGGTCTCTTGCTTGAGGTTACATTCGGGAACAGTATTCTATCTTATTTCTCTTCCTCTTATTTTATAGAGTTTTTATAGTTTATATATAAATATTTATTTGTTACAGTTAAGATATTTTATTGTAATTGTTAATTACTTTTTTATTTCCTTGTTTCCTTTCTTCACTGGGCTATTTTCCCTGTTGGATCCCTTAGGCTTGTAGCATCCTGCTTATATATATAATATATATATATATATATATATACACACACATATATATATATATATATATATATGTTGCGTGTGTGTTTGTGTTTGTATGTTTGTATTAAGCTACCTTATGTCCACGTCTGTTTTTGCAAATACAAAAACGTTAAAAAACTGTGTATATCACAAACACACAGTCAGAAGGACAACTGAGTTTTGATAATGGGGTGAAATCAAATACCAAAAATTTCAAAAGGAAAAGAGACAAATACTAGCAAAAATATATATATTTATTTACCGTTGTGTAGTCTTTTCAGAAGACAAAGTCAATGGCAGACACAAAATTCTCCAGAAGAACCAAGAAATTATCTTTACAATTCAGATCAAACCCTTATAGAAATACAGACAGACAAAGATGGCAATATTATTTACCTGCATTAGCGACATTCCGTAATAATAGCCGGCCAATTGGATTTCACTAGTCCCATTACAAACGTGACCTCTCTCCGGAGCTGGTCCATTATTACTTGGCCCTTAAAAGGCTTCGCCAGTTATTAAAACAATCGCAGGCAAACAACGAAGGCAAAGATAAACGGCAAGGAAAATCACCGGGTAAATTGGATGTCCATTTCACGATGGAGCAAGTGGAACATGTACGGATGGGTACGGATGATCAGCGTGAGTACGACAATGGGATCGAACGACTAGCATCTGGGTGCCAAAGAAAAGAGAGAGAGAGAGAGAGAGAGAGAGAGAGAGAGAGAGAGAGGATCTCCAAGGAATATACTAATTCAGCCTTGACCTACCAGTAAAGGTCAATAAAAACAAAATTCACTAGCAAAAAAAGTACTACCTAAAATGTATATCTTAGAGAGAGAGAGAGAGAGAGAGAGAGAGAGAGAGAGAGAGAGAACTCCAAGGAATATACTAATTCAGCCTTGACCTAGCAGCTACGGTCAATAAAAATATTTTTTTCACCGACAAAAAAAAAAGATCCTAAAAATGTATATCAGAATTGAATATAATTTTCTGTCCTTTTACAATCCAACAGAGAGGAGAGAGAGAGAGAGAGAGAGAGAGAGAGAGAGGACCTCGACGGATTATATTAATTCATCTTTGACCTACCTGTTAAGGTCAATAAAAAGTTTTTCACCGACGAAAAAAAAAAAATACCAAAATGTATATCAGAATTTAATATAATTTTCTCTCATTCTACAATCCTCCATTGATAGAGAGAGAGAGAGAGAGAGAGAGAGAGAGAGAGAGAGAGAGAGGACCTCCATGGATTATATCAATTCATCCTTGACCTACCAGTAAGTCAATAAAAATATTTTTCACCGACAAAAAAAAAAAAAAAAAAGTATATCAGAATTGAATAAAGTTTCCTGTCGTCCTGCAATCCTCCCTTTACAAGAAACTCAATTCTAAATAGAACTAACTATAAATTTCCAACATTATACATTTAAACAAAATTTGTTAAGCTAAAAATGAACTGCAATTGTTAGTTGACAGGCATGTCAACTCAGTTTTATGAAATTTATCCGCACAAGGGTTCATCCATGATTCGTCATTCGAGTTGTGAATGGAGCCAATCAAGACTATTCAATTCACGGTTGTGATCCAAACTGCGTTTTCACAACACTCTCCTCACAATTCCATCCAACTATTACTATTGTTATTATTATTATTAAATGCTACGCTACAACCTAGTTGGAAAAGCAGGATGCTATAAACCCAGGGGCCCCAACAGGGAAAATAGCTCAGTGAGTAAAGGAAACAAGGAAAATAAAAATATCTTAAGAATACCTGTAGTAATAACATTAAAATAAATATTTCCTAAATAAACAATAAAAACTTCAACAAAACATGAGGAAGAGAAACTAGATAGAACAGTGTGCCCGAGTGTACCCTCAAGCAAGATAACTCTACCCCATGACAGTGGAAGACCATGGTACAGAGGCTATAGCACTACCCAAGACTAGAGAACAATGGTTTGATTTTGGAGTGTCCTTCTCATAGAAGAGCTGCTTACCATAGCTAAAGAGTTTCTTCTACCCTTACCAAGAGGAAAGTAGCCACTGAACAATTACAGTGCAGTAGTTAACCCCCTGGTTGAAGAAGAATTGTTTGGTAATCTCAGTGTTGTCAGGTGTATGAGAGGAGAAGAGAATATTCTGTAAAGAATAGGCCAGACTATTCGGTGTATGTGTAGGCAAAGGGAAAGTGAA
>NC_090731.1:162599657-162602157 GCF_036898095.1 Palaemon carinicauda
ATCTTCGTAATGCCTCCTTAACCTCTCTGGATGCTTTAGCAAACATCTTCGTAATGCCCCCTTAACCTCTGTGGATGCTTTACCAAACATCTTCGTAATGCCTCCTTAACCTCTCTGGATGCTTTAGCAAACATCTTCGTAATGCCTCCTTAACCTCTGGATACTTTAGCAAACATCTCGTAATGCCCCCTTAACCTCTGTGGATGCTTTACCAAACATTTCGTAATGTCTCCTTAACCTCTGTGGATGCTTTAGCAAACATCTTCATAATGCCTCCTTAACCTCTGTGGATGCTTTAGCAACCATCCTCGTAATGCCTCCTTATCCTCTGTGGATGCTTTAGCAAACATCTTAGTAATGTCTCCTTAACCTCTCTGGATGCTTTAGCAAACATCTTCGTAATGCCTCCTTAACCTCTCTGGATGCTTTAGCAAACATCTTCATAAGCCCTCATTAACCTCTGTGGATGCTTTAGCAAACATCCTCGTAATGCCTCCTTAACCTCTGTGGATGCTTTAGCAAACATCTTCATAAGCCCTCATTAACCTCTGTGGATGCTTTAGCAAACATCTTCATAAGCCCTCATTAACCTCTCTGGATGCTTTAGCAAACATCTTCATAAGCCCTCATTAACCTCTGTGGATGCTTTAGCAAACATCTTCATAAGCCCTCATTAACCTCTCTGGATGCTTTAGCAAACATCTTCATAAGCCCTCATTAACCTCTCTGGATGCTTTAGCAAACATCTTCATAAGCCCTCATTAACCTCTGTGGATGCTTTAGCAAACATCCTCGTAATGCCTCCTTAACCTCTGTGGATGCTTTAGCAAACATCTTCATAAGCCCTCATTAACCTCTGTGGATGCTTTAGCAAACATCTTCATAAGCCCTCATTAACCTCTCTGGATGCTTTAGCAAACATCTTCATAAGCCCTCATTAACCTCTGTGGATGCTTTAGCAAACATCCTCGTAATGTCTCCTTAACCTCTGGATACTTTAGCAAACATCTTCGTAATGCCCCCTTAACCTCTCTGGATGCTTTTGCAACCCCCTGCGTAACCTCTCTGGATGCTTTTGCAGCCACTTGCGTAACCTTTCTGGATGCTTTATCAAACACCTTCGTAATCTCTTTAGATGCTTTTGCAAATCCCTGCGTAACCTCTCTGGATGCATTAGCAAATATATTCGTAATCACTCCTTAACCTCTCTGGATGCTTTAGCAAACATCTTCGTAATGCCTCCTTAACCTCTGGATGCTTTAGCAAACATCTTCGTAATGCCTCCTTAACCTCTGTGGATGCTTCAGCAAACATCCTCGTAATGCCTCCTTAACCTCTGTGGATGCTTTAGCAAACATCCTCGTAATGCCTCCTTAACCTCTGTGGATGCTTTAGCAAACATCCTCGTAATGCCTCCTTAACCTCTGTGGATGCTTCAGCAAACATCCTCGTAATGCCTCCTTAACCTCTGTGGATGCTTTAGCAAACATCCTCGTAATGCCTCCTTAACCTCTGGATACTTTAGCAAACATCTTCGTAATGCCCCCTTAACCTCTCTGGATGCTTTTGCAACCCCCTGCGTAACCTCTCTGGATGCTTTTGCAGCCCCCTGCGTAACCTTTCTGGATGCTTTATCAAACACCTTCGTAATCTCTTTAGATGCTTTTGCAAATCCCTGCGTAACCTCTCTGGATGCATTAGCAAATATATTCGTAATCACTCCTTAACCTCTCTGGATGCTTTAGCAAACATCTTCGTAATGCCCCCTTAACCTCTCTGGATGCTTTTGCAACCACCTGCGTAACCTTTCTGGATGCTTTATCAAACACCTTCGTAATCTCTTTAGATGCTTTTGCAAATCCCTGCGTAACCTCTCTGGATGCATTAGCAAATATATTCGTAATCACTCCTTAACCTCTCTGGATGCTTTAGCAAACATCTTCGTAATGCCTCCTTAACCTCTGGATGCTTTAGCAAACATCTTCGTAATGCCTCCTTAACCTCTGTGGATGCTTTAGCAAACATCCTCGTATTGCCCCCTTAACCTCTCTGGATGCTTTAGCAAACATCTTCGTAATGTCTCCTTAACCTCTCTGGATGCTTTAGCAAACATCTTCGTAATGCCTCCTTAACCTCTGTGGATGCTTTAGCAAACATCCTCGTAATGCCTCCTTAACCTCTTTGGATGCTTTAGCAAACATCTTCGTAATGCTCCCTTAACCTCTGTGGACGCTTTAGCAAACATCCTCGTAATGCCTCCTTAACCTCTGTGGATGCTTTAGCAAACATCTTCGTAATGTCTCCTTAACCTCTCTGGATGTTTTAGCAAACATCTTCGTAATGCCTCCTTAACCTCTGTGGATGCTTTAGCAAACATCTTCGTAATGCCTCCTTAACCTCTCTGGATGCTTTAGCAAACATCTTCGTAATGCCTCCTTAACCCCTCTGGATGCTTTAGCAACCTCATCATAACCTCACAAATTCCTCGACAATTTTCTTA
>NC_090731.1:162614657-162642157 GCF_036898095.1 Palaemon carinicauda
TTTCATGATAGAAAATGTAAATGGTGTTGAAAGTGTTTTTCTGAAATAAGAGGATTGGAGTAAGAAGGACTTGAAGATGAAAGAATACATATTTAGTAGATATGTTTATCAATTATAGACGTTAATATTTTGGAGAAACATAAATTGAGAGAAATGCCATTTTGATGGGAAATTAAGAGGAATGCCATTTTGATGCGAAAATAATTACTTTCATATCTGATTTGTGGATACCCAAGTCATTTAAACTTTCGTTTTAAACAATCCCCCTCTATATGATAAAGAACAAGTGTCTGGATATATATATATATATATATATATATATATATATATATATATATATATATATATATATGTATATATATGTATATATATAATAAATATATGTATATATATATATAAATATATGTATATATATATACTTATATATTATATATATATATATAAATATATATATATATATATATATATATATATATGTATATATATATATATATATATATATATATATATATATATATATATATATATATATGTATCATTTGTAAATAAAATTAATCTACAGATCATGCTCTTGGCAAATGAACACTCAATTATGTAACTAATTCACAAACAATTTGAATTATTTAATGTGCAGTTACATAAAAGAAGTAATTTGCCTGGTATTATGAAAAGACTGCTCTAAAATAACAATGAAGATTAGTTTAGTTTTTAAAAGTATTAGAACAAAGTGTGTAGATTTATTTGGATTTTGTTTTGAAGATCATTGTAGCTTACTCGAGTATTTGGTGAATTTAGGTAAAATTAAATCTATTATTATTATTATTATTATTATTATTATAATAATTATTATTATTATTATTATTATTATTATTATTATTAGAAGTTAAGCCACAACCTTAGTTGGAAAAGCAAGATGCTATAAGGCCAAGGTCTCCAACATGAAAAATAGACCTGTATTGAAAGAAAATATGTACAGTTGGACACAGGAATCCCTGTCTCACCTCGCTCCGAAGAAGTGCACCCTGTCACGCCCTCACCTCGCGGTGAATAACCAAACAGATAGTGTAGGGAGAGATGGCAGAGGTGATGGGCGGTGCCAAGCACAGTAATTCGCCTAAGAGTGATGGTGTGGCTGGTTGCACTTCAGAACAAGTGTAAGAGGAATATCTGTGTTCAGCTGTACATCTTTGGCCTAAGATACCAGTGAGGTAGGCCACCAAAAACCTTAATGTAGCCCAGACGCGAATATAAAAGGAAGCAATACACTATAATAATATTCATTTAAATAATAATAAAGTTGAATTTATATGGATACCTCCCCATGTAAATATTTATTATAATGATATTGCAGATAAGTTAGCTAAACAGGGGGCAGAAAAATATGAAAGTGATATTTTTGAATTAATAAGTCTTAATATTAAAAGTCATATAAGATCAGTTAGAAATCAAAATGAGCTATTAACTATTAAGCTATTACTGGAAAAGGGGAGTAGTTGTTTATATCATTATTTGAAAATTTCTGAAGGAACAAATGTAACTTATGGAAAACGATCTACTTTGTTTGAAAGTTGGGTTACGAGACTTAGATTGGGATATAAGTATTATTGGGAATTTAATAAAGACAAAAATGAACCTTGTAAATTTTGTAAACAAGACAAAAGTCATAAGTTGTATTATTACATTATGGAATGTAAAGAATTTGATGGAATCAGAAATGATTCCATTGCAGACCTGTATGAACAAATATGTTTTGTAATTAATAATAATAAAATAACTGATTTTATTAAAAAATGTAAGGTAAATCATATTGTATTATAAAATAGAATAACTGTGTTATAGGGAAAGTGAAGATATAGGAACACTATACTTCCCTTTTGATGTAAATTATCAATAAAATTTTTGAATTTGAATTTGAATAGTTATATCTTGAAGACCCAAGGATTACATAAGTTAGGCAAAATAAGAATATTCCAATGGGGGAGCCTTTGTAGTTGGTTGAAACAGATCCGGTGTAGAATTCTAAATGTTATGACTGAAAACCCACATTTTAAAAGGGAAATAAACGTAAGAACCTAACTTAACCTAACCTAGTAGCCGTATCCTTACCTGCTTACTTTAGACTGCCGTAGTCTTAGCTTGCCTTAAGACCAAGTCTCAACCCTGTGTTTGCTCACCACTTGGCTTGACCACAAGCCGATGTGGCAACGTCCCTGACTGGTGATCGCCAGATTGAGGTTTGAGTCCCGCTCAAACTCGTTAGTTCTCTTTGGTCGCTGCAGCCTCACTATCCTTGTAGGATGGGAGGTTTGGGGGAGCCTATAGGTATATCTGCTGAGTAATTAGCAGCCATTGTCTGGCCCTCCTTGATCCTAGCTTGAGTGCTGATTATATGTATATATGGTCAGTCTCTAGGGCATTGTCCTGCTTGATAAGGCAATGCGTCATGAGTGGCCTTTAAAGGGCTTCAAGGTAACGCTAGATCATATTTCGTAAATCGTAAAACTAGCTTCATATCTTGTGTCAGACCCCCCTCCCAAATAAAAGATAAAACGAAAAAATCCCCATAAAGAAAATCGATTTAGCAAGTAGTAAGAAAGGTTACACCTGTCCCAAGGAACTAAATTCACCCCCACCACCGATGGGTATTGATTTCTATCGAGTGGTGATGCAGGAAGAAGTTGCTCGACAGGTGTTACGGAATAGCAAATGAAAAATCATCTTATAAGAGAAGTAATTAACGAAAATATGATTTATCCAAATAATTACATTTGATTCAGTCCTATCAGTAAGGGAGACAAAATGATGAATAAGTCGGTGATAATTGGGATGAACAAAATAATTTATATCATCTAAACGGTACTTAATTATTCAAATGAAGATTTCTCATGTATTTGCGTGAACTTTTCAAAATAAGTTTTGTGGCCTATTGGAAACGTCCATGCCTGGCGTTCTGCTGGACGGGATATCGAGTTATACTTAAACTCGATAGTTTCTTGTAGTCTGCAACTAATCCTTTTGAGCTATGGAAGGGGGGTTTGGAAAAGCCTATAGATCTACCTGTTGAGTCATCAGCGATCATTGTCTGGCCTTCCCTGGTCCTAGCTTGTGTGGAGTAGGGCCTTGGGCGCTGATCGTATGGGTATATGGTCAGTCTCTCTGACAGTGTCCTGCTATTATTATTATTATTATTATTATTATTATTATTATTATACTTGCTAAGCTACAACCTCAGTTGGAAAAGCAGGATGTTATAAGCCCAAGGACTCCAACAGGGAAAGTAGCTTAGTGAGTAAAGGAAAAAAGGAAATAAACAAACCAGAGAAGTAATGATCAATATAAAATATTTTAAGAATTGTAACAACATTAGAATAGATCTTTCATATATAAACTATAAAAACTTATAAAAAGCTAATGTATTCCCACTCCCTTGCCTTTGCCATTCATGAGTGGCTTTTAAACCGTCAAACCTTTTAAGTGGCTTAAACATTCAACGTATAGGTAAAATGGGAGATTCAATCGTATTTCTATTAAGATTTAATTGAAGAACTACACGGGCAGACAAACGCGTATCTCGAAAATGAATTTGATCCAGTCACTGGATCTCTCGAGATATGCGAGACCAAAGTGCAAACAACACAAGTGGGCTGGATGTTGACAAGGTATGGAAGGCTATGTTGATATTGCAAGCATTTGTAATGGCGTTATTATTCATTTTATTTTATGGGTCAGCTGTCGTTATTTTTAGATGCTCCTTCTATTAGGAGAATAAGAATAATGCTCTATCACCGTACTTTGGATGTATATATATTTAGCATCAGGAGAGATGTATTGTTAGTCGTATAGTCATCTGTTTATAAGTCACAAATCTCTGCACACAGTAGTGTATATATATATATATATATATATATATATATATATATATTATATATGTATATATATATTATATATATGTATGTATATATATATATATATATATATATATATATATATATATACACAGTATATGTATTTATGTACAATATATATATGTATATATATATATGTATATATATATATATATATATATATATATATATATATATATATATATATATATACACAGTATATGTATTTATGTACAATATATATATGTATATATATATATATATATACACAGTATATGTATTTATGTACAATATATATATGTTTATATGTTTATATATATATTTAAATATATATTACAGTATATATATATATATATAGATATGTATATAGATGTATATATAGTATATAATATATATATATATATATATATATATATATATATATATATATATATATATATATATATATATATATTATATACTATATGTTATGTGTGTGTGCACGCGTGTTTGTGGTGAATCCTCATTTTTTCGGTATTTTGATAAAAGAAACCTCAGGTGTAATATATAAATTCATGTCTTTTTAGTTTTTAGATATCATATATTGCCTACAATTTTTCTAATACATCGTAAAAGAATGATAGATGATTGAAAATAGATTTATGAATCCGGTAACCAGAAGCAATTATATCCTTGAAACTCTCTCTCTCTCTCTCTCTCTCTCTCTCTCTCTCTCTCTCTCTCTCTCTCTCTCTCTCGTATGTGTGAAAATCCAAATATCTAACTTCGTGGACTGTGAATCTATTTGATTTCATCACGCGTTGGATATTGATGCTCAACAGAGCCTATGTGAACGCGAGACTGGGTTCGATTCCCGCTCAAACTCGTTAGTTCCTTTGGTCTCTTCAATCTCACCATCCTTGTGAGCTAAGATTGGGGGTTTCGGGGAGCCTGTAGATCTATCTGCTGAGTTCTCAGCAGCCATTGCCTGCCCCTCCTTGGTCCTACATTGGGCTCGGATCATAAGTATATATGGTCATTCCCTTTAAAGAGTATACTATATATTTTTGGGGATTGAGATTAAAGAAGGGAAAATGTAGGTTGGAAGTTTTGATTTTCTACAATTTTAATGATTTCCTTTATTCTTTCCACAGGTATGTGTTATAGTGTTCAACAGGAATCGGAACGCTAGTACGATGGTGGTAAGTGTATTATTATTACTCTGTATATTTCTTGGTAGCAAGTGTTCGCACAGACGGTTTTGCAGATGTTTATGTGTGTATATATATATATATATATATATATATATATATATATATATATATATATATATGCGTGTGTGTGTGTTTATAATCCCCTGTGTATATAGCCATACCCCAGTACCCAAAACAAAATATCAATATTTTTGTAGCTCATTCATATAATGAAGAATCTCGATTGCTTTGTTGGAATTCCAAAAAGTCATTCATTTGGAAGTGTTTTTTTTTTTTTTTTTTTTTTTTTTTTTTTTTTTTTTTTTTTTTTTTTTTTTTTTTTTGTGAATGCGTTTGTTAGGTTTCAGTCACCTTTGTGAAATTGAAGAATTTATTGAAATGGGGAAAAGAAATTGATTTAGCTGCAATCAATCTCTTTTTCACTTTCCTTTCACTAGCCGACACGGGATCACACTTCGAGGCTGAAAAGAGATTGATTCTATACAGTCGTAGTTATTTTTTTTTTTTTTTTTCATTTTCAATACATCTATTTTCCATTGATTTTTGCATTAAAACTAAAACATCTTACGTGGAAGAGATTAATTTTTATATTGCAATTCATTCAAATAATTCCCGTTCTAATAATAATTTCTCTTAAAAAGGTACAATTATGGTAAAAATAACTTATTAAGCAGGGTTGAGAAAAAATCTAAAAAAAAAAAAAAATCGATTAATTGATTTAAGTCCGATTTTTTTTTTTTTTAATTAAGTCGTTTTTTTATTTGAAGGATTTTTTTTCAATTATACTGTCTGCAGAGTCACCAAAAGCCATTGCCTGACCCTCCTCGGTCCTAGGTTGGGTGGAGAGGAGTCTTGGGCGCTGATCGTATGTGTATATAATCTCTGGGGCAATGTCACTGTCCCTTGCATCTGCCATTCATGAGCAGCCTTTAAACCTTTAAACGGAATTTTATATCACCTTCAATGAATCACGGGATTTAATAACCATTATGTGAGAATTATTATTATTGGGCGTCGCTTGGAACTTTTATGTTTATCATTTTGTGATTTGGGATTTTATTCGATGAAATGTCCATTATTTCTTTAGCTAATTAATAATATAATAATGATAAGAATAGGGAAGTGGGGAATATGGGGAAAGGAAGAGTACCCCTGGATACAATCCAGTTAATAGCTCAAAGGCAGGTACTTGGGATGGGGAAGGTTAAGGAAATAGGGAGAAAGAGAAGTACAGGAGAAGAATAAAAGAGAGGGGCAGACCCTCTTGCGATATTAGGTAATTGGTATTATTATCAGTATAGCTAATCAATTTTCAACAGAATGAGAAGCACAACTCGACAGTGTTCATGTAGTCTACCGGAGTGTAACTATTTTAAAGTATTCATCTATAGGAAGTAACATGATGATAGTGTTAGTTAATTTTTTTTTTTTATAATTTTTTTTTTTTTAATGTAAATATAGATTATAACTTTTAAGCGTTTTCCAGTAGTAGTTTTGATACCCCTTGAGTTTCTGACAAGGTCTGGCTAAGTCGGTATCCTTTCTCCCTCATAACGGGCTCTTTGTCAGCTAAGCTTTGTGGTGGCCGATGTGGTAACGTCCCTGACTGATAAACCCCAGACCAGGGTTCGAGTCCCGCTCAAAATCGTTAGTTTCTTTGGTAGCTGCAACCTCACCGGTCTTATGAGGTAAGGAGGGGGGAAGCCTAATGGTCTAACTGCTGAGTTATCAGCAGCCATTGCAAGTCCCTCATTGGTCCTAGCTTGGGTGGAGAGGGGGCTTGGGCGCTGATCATATGTATATATGGTCAGTCTCTAGGACATTTTCCTACTCGATAGGGCATTCATTAGCGGCCTTTAAACCTTTAATTGATTGTTTCTTATCAGCCACATCCATTTATGTTGTGGTTGAAGGTGCTATGCATGTCATTTCCCTACCTCTAATTTTGATCCTCGTGGTACCTGTTCTCTCTCTATATATGCGTCTTTACTTTGATCAAAGAAGGCCTTCATGCCTTTATTATTATTATTATTATTATTATTATTATTATTATTATTATTATTATTATTATTATTATTATTATTATTATTACTGGCTAAGCTACGACCCTAGTTGGAAAAGAAGGATGCTCTAAGATCAAGGGCTACAACAGGGAAAATAACCTAGTGAGGAAAGGAAATAAGGAAAAACTACTATACAAGAGAAGAAAAAATAATAACATTAAGATAAATTTTCAGATATACAGTAAACATTAAAAACTTGAAAATAATAAAAGGATAAAAACTTGAAATAATAAATTTTTCAGATATAAACATTAAAAACTTGAAAATAATAAAAGGAGAAAAACTTGAAATAATAAATTTTTCAGATATAAACATTAAAAACTTGAAAATAATAAAAGTATAAAAACTTGAAATAATAAATTTTTCAGATATAAACATTAAAAACTTGAAAAGAAAAGGATAAAAACTTGAAAATAACAAAAGATTAAAAACTTGAAAATAACAAAAGGAAAAAAACTTGAAAATAACTAAAGGATAAAACTTGAAAATAACAAAAGGATAAAAACTTGAAAATAACAAAAGGATAAAGACTTGAAAATAAGAGGAGGATAAACACTTGAAAATAACAAAAGGATAAAAACTTGAAAATAACAAGAGGATAAAAACTTGAAAATAACAAAAGGATAAAAACATGAAAATAACAAACGGATAAAAACATGAAAATAACAAACGGATAAAAACTTGAAAATAACAAAAGGATAAAAACTTGAAAATAAAAAAAGGATAAAATCTTGAAAATAAAAAAAGGATAAAAACTTGAAAATAACAAAAGGTTAAAAACTTGGAAATAACAAGAAGGAGAGAAACAAGAAAGAATAGTGTGACAGAGTGTACCCTCAAGAAAGAGATATCTAACCCAAGACAGCCTAAAGAAATATTTACAAATGACTATGATCTCGATAATTTTTTTCTATCTCGTCTTTTTTAAAACCTCTTCACGATAGGAAAGACGAAAATGAGTTTGTTTTTCGGTATTGAATGCCATTTTCCCTCTATATCATACTTTTAACTTAGTAATTAACTGTAGCTTGTTTAAGAAGCTTAGCAAAGGTGTCTGCTACTTAGTTGGACGTCCTGATCAGATTTATTCAAAAGTTCATTTATTATTATTATTATTATTATTATTATTATTATTATTATTATTATTATTATCATTGTTTGCTAACCTACAATCCTAGTTGGAAAAGCAAGATGCTATAAGCCCTAGAGCTTCAACCAGCAAAATAGACTAGTGAGAAAAAGAAATAAAAAAAAAGTACGAGAGAAGTAATGAACAATTAAATGAAGTAATAACATTAGAATAAATTTTTTATATATTAATCTTTAGTTTTCATATGGTTTTGATCTAATTAATCACTTAGCACTTACTTAAACCTTGGCTTATTTCTAGCTTCCTAGAAATTTCGACTTCCTGCGTAGTTCATATATCATGTTTTTTACCTTGATCCTGACCTCACTGTATGCAGAGGATTTTTTATAATACCACAGACTTTTTGTCGAAGGCACAAAGCCAAGACTATTGGTTTTGTTTTGTCAGTCGTACATTCTAATCAATTTGCTAGATGCAGAATTTCTTCCTGCTAAAGATTTCCATGAATTTTTTAACCTGCCTGTGCGACTTTTAAAGGCGTAGGTCAGCTATCATATTTATTTTAATGTTACTGTTCTTAAAATGTTTTATTTGTCCTTGTTTCCTTTCCTCACTGGGTTATTTTCCATGTTGGGGCTCTTGGGCTTATAGCATCCTGCTTTCCTAACTAGGGTTGCAGTTTAGCAATTAATAATAATAATAATAATAATTTGAAAGAATTATGGATGAAAGATTACGGCAGCAAGTTTCCATCGGTAGACAGCAACTAGGATTCATGAAGGGGCTTAGTACTGTGGATGGTATTTTCGCTTTGAGACAAATTATGGAAAAGTACAGAGAGAAGCAAAAGGTCTTGCATATGGCCTTTATAGACCTAGAGAAGGCATATGACAGAGTACCACGACAGGAAATATGGAGATGTCTCAGGGGGAGAGGAGTGATGGAGAAGTATGTCAGAATGATCAGGGAGATGTATAGAAATGTAAAGACCAGCGTCAGATCTACAGTTGGAAGAACAGAAAATTTCCAAGTTGGAGTCGGGCTACATCAGGGATCTGCTCTAAGCCCACTCCTGTTTAACATCGTCTTGGATGTGTTAACAGAGGATGTCAGGGAGGAGCCACCATGGTGTTTGCTCTATGCAGATGATATAGTCTTGGTAGCCGAGAACAGGGAAGAACTGGAGGGGAAACTAGAAAGATGGAGATATGCCTTGGAGAGTAGAGGTTTAAGAATAAGCAGGAAGAAGACAGAGTATATGACAACCGAGATGGATGGCGACCAGCAAACAACGATCAAATTAGGCGGAGGAAACATCAAAAGGGTTTATAAATTCAAGTACCTTGGTTCAGTGATCGACAATGGGGGGAACATGGAAGAGGAAATTAACAACCGGATTCAGTGTGGTTGGAACAACTGGAGGAAGGTGTCTGGTATCATATGTGATAGGAGAGTCCCTATAAGATTGAAGGGCAGAGTGCACAAGGCAGTGGTCAGACCAGCAATGACATATGGATTGGAAGCAGCACCCCTAAAGAAAACAGAGGGTAGAAAGTTGAACGTAACCGAGATGAGGATGCTTAGGTGGATGAGTGGAGTAACCAAAAAGGACAGGGTTAGAAATGAACATATTAGGGGTACAGTAAAAGTCACTGAGGCATCAAAGAAAGTGCAAGAGGCAAGGTTAAGATGGTATGGCCACCTGATGAGAAGAGAAGGGCAACACATGGCAAGAGAAGTGATGGACGTGGAGGTGGATGGAACACGAAGGAGAGGAAGACCTAAGACCAGGTGGAGAGATTGCATTAGAGATGATATGAGGGAGAAGGGAGTATGGGAGGAAATGACACGGGACAGAGGGAGATGGAAGAGACTCATTAGAAACGGCGACCCCGAATAGGGATAAAGCTGGGAAGAAGAATAATAATAATAATAATAATAATAATAATAATAATAATAATAATAATAATAATAATAATAATAATAATAATAATCTTGTCATTCTAGGTGTTCGCAAAGTACACGCGCTCGCACACATACACACACATTAACTAGCCCTATAATTATCGATTATCACCTGCTTAGGTAAGCAAATACAATGCATTTTACAATAACCGGGTCTTTCCTCCCCTAACTACAACCCAATACAGTCGGTTAGTTAGTTCTTAGCTTAACAGAAGCGTACTGAAATTGCCGTTAAAGGGAGTCTACGTAGCCTATATCCTCATACCAGAAGAAGATCTCGAGCCTTGCTCTTAAAGTAAGGCAAGCAGTCGGATACATATTACAGATATCCCTCCATAAATATTTGAATGCTTGTGCAAGAACGCACATGGTTTTATACGCGTATCGTAAGATATTTCGAAAGCACTTTGCCCTTGAAGCTTTCAAAGGAGGAGCAGTCAACATTTTTTCAATACATAAAATCTTATGTTTCATAGTCTTTTTTTGGGGGGGATCGAACCAGTAAACAATCTTGCAGGAAAAATAAAGGATACCAAAAACAGGACTCTCGAAAAGATACGAAAGCTTAAGTGTCTTCCGTGAGAAGAAGAGAGGTTTAGCAGTATTCCTTTTTTTTCGGAATGAATCCAGTAAACAATCTTGAAGAAAAAAAATAAAGGATATCAAAAACAGGATCTTCCAGATGATACGAAAGCTTAAGTGTGTTCCATGAGAAGAAGAGAGTTTTAGCAATATTTCATGGCGAATTTCGCCCATAACCCCAATGGCGTATTTACAACCGAGGAGCTCGGCTATTCCCGGCGTCATTCCTTCGAGATTTACGCGCACCTGTGTGTGCGTTAGTTGGAATAAGGGGGGGGGGGGGGTGAGGGGGGCTGCTGAGGGGGTCGAGTTTCCTTCCGGAAATTAGAAAAATACAAAACGAATCGGGTGGAATGGGAAGAAATGCTTTTAAGTCGTCATAGCAAAGGGCAGTGAGAGAGAGAGAGAGAGAGAGAGAGAGAGAGAGAGAGAGAGAGAGAGAGAGAGAGAGAGAGAGAGAGAGTTTCAGATGGGTTCAAGACCGTAATCCCCCTTTTTCTTTTCTCTCTCTCTTCATTTCTTTAGTTTCCCCCTCGCAATTCTTGCGCCCTTCTCTCGGAAATGTAAAAGCTCCGAAGCAGCTGAAGAGGAATGGGGGGAGGGCCAGGCTAAAGAGGGGAGGGGAGGGTGAGAGAGGATTTGTTGATTTGTTGGGAATGTTTGTGAATATTACCTCCTACCCCCCAAGGGGGGGGGGGGGGTGAAGAAAGAATGACTTCTCGAAATCATCACTTCTCCCTATCCTTTTATTTTGGAAATTGTTTGAATGTATATATATATATATATATATATATATATATATATATATATATATATATATACTTGCTTGTATGCCAGTCTTTATGCCTGACTATTCTTATTTCCTGTACAAAACCGTAAATATCTACCCCCTTTTAATTTATTTCTTTAAGTTTTTATGTTTCGTTTTCCCAAATTCACCCATTTTGATTATTCTTTTCTACATTTACCTTCTTCATTTAGAAAAATTAGCATATAAAAACTTTCGGATGAGGTGGATGTATGGATGGATAAGAGAGGTGGATAAACGCAAGAGAAGGATAGATGGGACGTGTTATGGGATGTCTCTCTGGCACGAGTTGAGTTATATGTATATATTTGCCTGTATGATAGTTTTTTTTTTCCTTTTTCTTGACTATTTTTATTTCCTGTACAAAACCATAACTGTGTCTCCTTTTCAAGTTATTTCTTTATCCTTCCATATTTCGTTTTCCCAACTTTCACCTATTTTACTTATTCTTTCCTACATTTACTTTTCTCATTTAGAAAAATCAGCATGGCGTGGATGTATGGATGGATAAGAGAGGTGGATAGATGCAAGTGGAGGATAGATGGGTAGAAGGGACGTGACATTGGATGTATCTCTGGCACGAGTTGAGTTATACGTATGTATTTGCCTGTATGAGTTTTTTTTTCCTATTTTGCTTATTCTTTTCTACATTTACCTTCTTTATTTAGAAAAATTAGCATATAAAAACCATTGGATGGGGTGGATGTATGGATGGATAAGAGAGGTGGATAGACGCAAGTGGAGGATAGATGGGTAGAAGGGACGTGACATTGGATGTATCTCTGGCACGAGTTGAGTTATATGTATATATTTGCATCTATCCCAGTTATTTTGTTTGTTTTTTTGCCTGACTATTTTTATTTCCTGTACCAAAACCGTAAATGTCTCTCCCTTTTAACTTATTTCTTTATCCTTCCATATTTCGTTTTCCCAACTTTCACCTATTTTGCTTATTCTTTCCTACATTTACTTTTCTCATTTAGAAAAATCAGCATGGGGTGGATGTATGGATGGATAAGAGAGGTGGATAAACGCAAGAGGAGGATAGATGGATAGAAGAGACGTGACATTGGATGTCTCTCTGGCACGAGTTGAGTTATATGTATATATTTGCCTGTATGACCTTTTTTTTTTTTTTTTTTTTTTTTTTTTTTGCCTGTCTATTGTTGTTTCCTGTACAAAACCGTAAATGTCCCTCCCTTTTAACTTATTTCTTTATCCTTCCATATTTCGTTTTCCCAGCTTTCACTTATTATGCTTATTCTTTCCTACATTTACTCTCTCCATTTAGAAATATAGGTATATAAAAACCATTGGATGGGTTGGATGTATGGGTAAGGGATGTGGATAGACGCAAGAGGAGGATAGATGGGGTAGAAGGGACGTGTTATTGGATGTCTCTCTGACACGAGTAGAGTTATACTCATCCGCGTTAGAGATGGGGACGTGCTGATTTCATTAGTATACGAAGAAAGGACACACACACACACACACACGAGAGAGAGAGAAGGAAAGCCTCTCATTCGTCGTTATATTTACGGCATTCGAAGAAGACGTGTCTAAGGACAAGTTGTTGAAACCCAGCTTGGTTTTAATTAATTCCAGCTTCCCTCCCCTGCGCAACTATAAGGGACGTACGTGTGTGTTTATATGACCTTTGAAGTATATTTAACTTCAGACAAGATGGAGTTCCCTTGAAGAATGGGAAGGAAAAATCATTTCCTCGTGCGTCTCCTGAAATTCAGAATGTTACAAAGGGGATCTGTGCTCTGGTTCAGATGGTTATTTCCACTCGGCGGGGAATGAATGCAAATAATTTCTCTCCGCTGAAGGGAATAAATGATTCAATAAAAGTGAATGTTCCCCGCATGAATGAGCGAATTAAGATGATGAATGTTTCATACCCGTTTTGTTTACGTAAACATTAACCATTTTCATTATGTTAGAACATAGCAGGGATAAGCATTAAGGATTAGATGGAATTTACTCTGCGACTTGAATGTTGTTTTCTGACCCGTAAATGTTTAAAGAATTGTCGTTTAAATATAGAAACTCATGCACATGTATGTGTTTTTTTTTTTTTTAACATACCTAAAGAAATTCTGGGTTAGAATATGTACATCAATTTCGTATTTATTAATCTGATTTATGTTTAGAATGTAAGTTTTTATTTTCATTTTATTTTTTATCTTTTATGTATAAGCATATTTTCATCTATTAGTCTCGCCATGACTCGTGGTCTCTCTCTCTCTCTCTCTCTCTCTCTCTCTCTCTCTCTCTCTCTCTCTCTCTCTCGACCGTATTTTCCTCTAATGTTGATGTCTTTCATGTTGCTTTGCCATGCATCTTCGGCAGATGCGAGCAGGAAATAAGTCTGGCAAGAAGAGAATGATGATGTTACGTTTTAATGCAGTTGGTAATATTTCACACTTCCCTTGTGAGAGAGAGAGAGAGAGAGAGAGAGAGAGAGAGAGAGAGAGAGGAATGCGATTGCAAGTGTAAAACCCATGCAATTGAATTCATACGTTATGTTCATGATTTTTAGTACACATTTTCTAATTAGGAAAACGATTATAAAGGTTTTATTCAAAAAAGAAAAAAAATTACTTGGCAGGTTCTCATCTTGTATTTTAGAATGGTAATTATTCGTAGCCGTATACCCCTCTCTCTCTCTCTCTCTCTCTCTCTCTCTCTCTCTCTCTCTCTCTCTGTATATATATATATATATATATATATATATATATATATATATATATATATATATATATATATATTTATGTGTGTGTGTATATACATACATATATACATATATATATATATATATATATGTGTGTGTGTGTGTATATATACATACACACACACACACACACACACATATATATATATATATATATATATATATATATATATATATATATATGAAATCAAATACAATTTTTATTGTATTATAGCAAATTTTTTTGTAAGAATTTTCACGTTAGAGAGTAAATAGTTCAGTGTATAAGTGGGTCTCGAGACTTGAGTCCGAAATGGATCTAGGATTATTTCAAATCCTTATGGATAATGGTGTGAGAATTTCGAAAACGAAAATAAGAAAATATTTTGATAAAGCTGAATGATATATGAAACATGCTTGGAGTGTGAATGAGTTGGTGTTTTCAGATTACACACAATACTTTTTCAGCAATGTGAAATTGCATAAACTATATTATATGATAGACGTTTGAAAGGGTTTCCAAGACGAGAATATTAAAAGTAAATACATTTGGCTTTAGGGTTAAATGCACTCCAAGAAAATGAAAAAAATTGGATGTTTATATGGACTGTAGAAGAATAGGTATGATTATTATTATTAATATTATTATTATTATTATTATTATTAATTGCTAAGCTATAACCCTAGTTGGAAAAGCAAAATGCTATAAGCCCAGGGGCCCCAACAGGGAAAATAGCCCAGTGAGGAAAGGAAACAAGGAAAAATAAAATATTTCAGAAACAGTAACATTAAAATAAATAACTCTTATATAAACTATAAAAACTTTAACAAAACAAGAGGAAGAGAAATAAGGTAAAATAGTGTGCCAGAGTGTACCCTCAAGCAAGAGAACTCCAACCCAAGATAGTGGAAGGCCATGGTACAGAGGCTATGGCACTACCCAAGACTAGAGAACAAGAGGAAAGTGGCCACTGAAAAATTACAGTGCAGTAACTCCTTGGGAGAAGAAGAATTGTTTGATAATCACAGTGTTGTCAGGTGTATGAGGACAGAGGAGAATGTTTAAAGAATAGGCCAGACTATTCGGTGTGTGTGTAGGCAAAGGGAAAATGAACCATGACCAAAGAGAAGGATCCAATGTAGTCCTGTCTGGCCAGTCAAAGGATCCCATAACTCTCTAGTGGTAGTATCTCAACGGGTGGCTGGTGCCCTAGCCAACCTACTACCTATTATAATTATTTGGGAGATTAATTGATGAATCATGTGAGTGTGTAGAAACCGTTGTTGGGAATGTATTATGCTGTTGATGCAACGCTCTTTTAAATGAGGTTGGATATTGAATTCTAATGAAGGAAAAAGATTGAAGTTTCCTTATAAACTGTATACACAGTATATGTGTTGTGAGAATAACTGCTAGGGGGGAAATATGGAGATATATTACCTCAGCTGACAGGATGGATTATAGTGATGAGATGGTTTGGAAAAGTGGAGAAAATGAAGAAATTTTTAATTCTTAAGTGTTTGGATGAAGATAAGAGGAAGATATATGAATTGCTTAATACAATTTGGTATCCAGACGCACTAAGGATAGATGTGAGCGACTCAAGTATATATAGGGGGGACATCGTGCTGCTGATGAGCGCACGATGTAAGTGTACTGCATGAGTCTCATTCCACATTCAGTTATTGAATGTGGACGCGTCAGTTTTGTTACTGCCATTGCAAATACTTGTGTCAAATTTGCGATCGTTTGATCTCCAATGTTGAGCGATGTTGCATCTGGTGCAATTAGCTTTGATCTGTCCATTCAAATCTTAAGATCTAAACAATGACGGAAGATGGCAAAGATCAACAATAAGGCTATATTTGTCAAATAAAGATTATCCAAGCATATGCATGTTCATCCAAGTATTTGTATTTATTTATTTATCTAGTTATCATCCCTCTATTTATTGGCATTTTTATATTTTATTTGTTTACATATTTATTTATCTAGCTATACCATACCTCTATTCATATGTACTTATGTATTTTATTTGTCTACATATTTATTTATCTAGCTATATCATCCCTCTATTCATATGTATTTATATATTTTATTTGTCTGCATTTTTATTCATTCATGTAAATATATGTATTATGTAGTGTGTGTGTGTATATGTGTGTATATATATATATATATATATATATATAGTAAAAGAAGGAAGGGAAGGAAGAGAAGACGATAGATTGACGAACTAGGAAAGGTTGCGGGCGTGGACTGTCACAGAAAGACCATAAACAGACGCAAGTGGAAGGACATGAGGCCTTTCTTTTGCAGTGGAGTAGTAACGGCTGATGATGATGATGATGATGATGATGATATGTATAAGTAGATATAAACACAGTGGGCGATTGAACTCTGAGAGAGAGAGAGAGAGAGAGAGAGAGAGAGAGAGATTGGGAGAGGGGAACCGACTGTCTTCATGTTTATTAGATTTGATCTTGAGGTCCTGAATGATTTCCTTTGGTGTCGAAATTCGCTTTGTCCGAGATGAGCATCTTTAGTGATTCTATTTGTTGTCCTCCTTCGTTCCTTTAAAAAACGTCCCTTTGATCTCCGAGAGAGAGAGAGAGAGAGAGAGAGAGAGAGAGAGAGAGAGAGATTACAGGGCCCCCTTGGAGAGAGAGAGAGAGAGCGATTACAGGGCCCCCTTGAGAGAGAGAGAGAGAGAGAGAGAGAGAGAGATATTAGTCTTCTTGGAGACAATATTACAGTCTTCTTAGAGAGAGAGAGAGAGAGAGAGAGAGAGAGAGAGAGATTACAGTCTTCTTGGAGACAATATTACAGTCTTCTGAGAGAGAGAGAGAGAGAGAGAGAGAGAGAGATTACAGTCTTCTTGGAGACATAATATTACAGTCTTCTTAGAGAGAGAGAGAGAGAGAGAGAGGGGAGAGAGAGAGAGAGACAATCAGTCAGACAGACAGAGAGAGAGAGATTACAGTCTTCTTGGAGACATAATATTACAGTTTTCTGAGGAGAGAGAGAGAGAGAGAGAGAGAGAGAGAGAGAGAGAGAGAGAAGAAAACAACTTCAGAAACTGATCAAGGGGATAAAAGGTGTAATTGCAGACCGGTGAGTGATATTGATCCTGGGGATTATGGGGACGGTGGAGTTGCAGAAGGTAAATAACGGAGTTAGTAATAATGGTTTTAACAATAGAGATGATAATGATGTTATTATGAGAGTGTGCAGGTAATATGCTAGTGATGAAAATGGTAATAGTCTAGATCTAATGAGGTCAAATTGATAACAATAACAATAACAGTAATCATATAATAGTAATATACAACAGTTTTGCACATAATGATGATTATTATTTATATTATTATTATTATTATTATTATTATTATTATTATTATTACGAACCAAGCTGCTACCCTAGTTGAAAAAGCAAAATACTCTAAGTGCAAAGGTTCCAACGTGGAAAGAACTCCAGTGAGGAAAGGAAATAAGGAAATAACAAATTTACTATACTGTATTTGATAAGTAATGAACATTAAGTATAAACTATTTTGAGATCAGTAACAACATTAATGAGATCTGCCATATACGAACTATGAAACGAGACTTTATCAACCGGTTCAACACATGAGCAATAGCAACAAGTTTGAACTTTTCAAGTTCCACCGATTCAACCGCCAGATTTTGAAAATCATTCCACAATCTGGTCACGGCTGGAATAAAACTTCTAGAATACTGGGTATTATTGAGGTTTATGATGTTTAAAGCAAGACTGTTGTTATTAAATGCATACATACATGCTATTAAGTACATGATGGTACAGTCTGTAAAATTTACTTTCAAAGGATGGAAATAAGAATAATATTGTTCAACCTGCACAAAGAACTAACTGAACGATAGTGCCTGAGATTAATATCTACATCATAAATATGGAATTTGATAGGCAACAATCACTGTCCAACAAGTTTAGATGAAATTCAGAAGTTGAAGACCAGGCAAAAATGAAAAGGATGATAGTCATAATCGAAAAATTGCAGAATATACGTCGTGAGATATATATATATATATATATATATACACATACATACAGTGAAGTTGCCTTCTTGGGTAAGCTTGCGTTTATGAGTTTAGGTTTTTTATATCATAGATTAGTATGTATGTGTATATATATATGTATATATATATGATATATATATATATATATATATATATACTGTATATTATGTGTGTGTGATATATATAGAGGGAGAGATGATATGCTGTGTTTTAACAGTTTGCTTATAAGCATGCCATTCATCTATCATTTAATATAGGAAGATATAAACAAACTCACGTAATCGGTTAATGACTCAAGTCATTTACACATCTTTGAGCAAGTTCCATCCATCGTCATTTCCTAAAAAAAAAAAAAAAAGTGTTCTGCAGTAGAAGGCGCAATATCAGACATATTTCACCATCAAGGAAGTAATGGATATTTAGAGTCTTTGTACGTTTGGAGGTTAGGCCTATTTTCCTGTGCGTCATCTGTGACTGACTTCTTTTGTGATAAAGAGAATATTATTTCTGGAACACATTTGGTGGAGACCTGGGGCATTATCAGCTTTGTTATTGTATTTCTGGGACCGGGGGAAGAGGTTGGGGAGGGGGATGATGTCTCCGATGCACCGGGGAACGGGGGGTGGGGGGGCGTTTCCAGCATCCAAAAATATCGTGTAGTGATTGGCACTCCTTCGTAAGACACCAGATAATCTATATATACGTCTTTGTTTTTCTGGTGTTCGTCTCTATATCGAGCCTCTTCTCCCTGACGTATTTATTATCCCCTGTTCCTCAGTACGTCCCCAATTTCTTTCCCCCCTCCCCTTCCTTCTCCCTCTTTCCTTCCCCCTCTCTCTCTTTCTCTGCACATTCGTAAATATCGAAGTATGGGAGAGAGAACAACCCTCAATCGATCGACGAGACTGAAGTAACCTGTGCGTTCTCCCCCTTCTTTCCCCTTAACTCCCCCTTCTCTCTCTCTCTCTCTCTCTCTCTCTCTCTCTCTCTCTCTCCTTCCTGATTCGCATCTCTTGGGAACCCGACCCCTCTGTCCAAAACGCGGTCCGGAAACCCCCTAAGCTGTAGTCATCCGTCGTTCATACATCGACATGAATCATCTTCCGAGATCTCATATTTTTAACCATTTTTGCTCCGCGATTCTTTCATAGATTCTTTCTATGTATCTTTCCTTATAGTATTACATATTTCACCTTATTTATGCTTATTATTATCCTCCCCTTGTTTTTTATCATGGAAAACTTTCCCTCTCGGGCTTTGTACTATACTTTTCTTTTTTCTTTTTTTTTCAGAGAGCGCATAGGTCTTGTATATTTTTATAACAACTGCTCTATCTTATTTCTCTTCCCCTATCTTATTTCTCTTCCTCTTGTTCTTTTTATTTTTTATAGTTTATATACGAAAGATCTAAATGTTTTTATTCTTAAAATACTTTATTTAGATTTTGTATTACTTTTCGTGATTTGGTTATTTCCTCGTTTCCTTTTCTCACTCGTCTATTTTTCCTTGTTAGAGCCATTGGGCATAATTGTAGCATCTTGCTTTTCCATTTAGGGTTATAGCTTAGCTTGTAATAATAATAATAATAATAATAATAATAATAATAATAATAATAATGATAATAGTTAGGTGATTAGGAATCAAGATCACGATTTAGTTCTCGATTCGTAAAGGTTATTTGGACCCACCTAATTACCAAAACTCATCTTTGTATGTTCTATTATTATTATTATTATTATTATTATTATTATTATTATTATTATTATTATTTTTATATAGATCAGGATTTAGTTCTAGATTCTTAAAGGTTATTTGGACCCACCTAATTACCGAAACTCATCTTTGTATGTTCTATTATTATTATTATTATTATTATTATTATTATTATTATTATTATTATTATTATTATTATTATCACCAGCCTAGCTACAACCCTAGTTGGAAAAGCAAGATGCTATAAGCCCAAGGGCTCCAGCAGGGAAAAATAGCCCCGTGAGGAAAGGAAGTACGGAAATAAATAAACGATATATGATGTAATGAAAAATTAAAATATTTCAAAAACATTAACAACATTGAAACTGATATTTGATGCATAAACTATAAAAGAACTTATGTAAGCTTGTTCAACATGAAAACATTTGCTGCGAGTTTTCAGGTTAGGAAGATCTATCAATTTGTTAAATTTAAGAAGGGGTTAAAATACGCAAACCAATTGGTTGAATTGTCATATTATTATTATTATTATTATTATTATTATTATTATTACTGTATTATTATTATTATAATTATTATTATTATTATTATTATTATTATTATTATTATTATTATTACTGTATTATTATTAACATGATGATGATTATTATTATTATTATTATGATGATGATGATTATTGTTATTATTATTATTACTGTATTATTATTATGATGATGATGATTATTATTATTATTATTATTATTATTATTATTATTATTATTATTATTATTATGATTATTATTATTATTATTACTACTACTGCTACTACTTGTTAAGCTATAAAAGTTATGAAAGTTTATGGAGGTAAAGTATAAGAAATTAAAGGTAAACAATTATACAAAACTTACTTAGTAATTAGGCAAAGGATTAAAAGCCACAAAATTTGTCTTCTCGTCGTAAAATACAGGAATTGTAATCATACATCTAAATATTAACTCCATTAACGGCTATGTCAGTAAGATAAAATCTAATATTTTATATATTTCAATTCAATTGTTGATGTGAATCTGATTCCTAATGATGTAAATTTCCGTGTTAATTTGTAGCCTTTTTCTTATTTTCTTTCCCCCCCCCACCCCCCCCCCCTCAAAAGACTTTTTTTATTTTCTTCCCCCCCCCCCGCCCCCCCCCCCTCAAAAAAAAAAAAAAAACCGAGTTATTGTTTCTTCAGTTTTAGTGAAGTAAATTTGTTCTAAAACCCTAATAGAAGGTATTTATTTTTTATGAAAAGAGGAAAAAAAAAACTTCTCAACAATATAAGGATTTTTTATGATCTTATTTGGTCTTGTATCTCATAAACTCGTTTTGTCGTCCTCTGATCACCTGGACCTTAATAGTTTTTTTTTATATATATATTTTTTATCATTTAACGAGCCGCGGTTCCTTTCCCAATTAAACAATTTTATTTTTAGACATAACTGATCTTTTCTTTTCTCTGCTTTTTCTTTTTAAATGAATCACCTTTTTAGTGTGAATTACTACTACTACTACTACTACTACTACTACTGCTGCTGCTGCTGCTGCTGCTGCTGCTGCTGCTTTTTCTTTTTAAACGAATCACATTTTTAGTGTGAACTACTACTACTACTACTACTGCTGCTGCTGCTACTTTTTCTTTTTAAACGAATCACATTTGTATTATGAATTACTTCTACTACTACTACTACTACTACTACTACTTTTGCTGCTGCTTTTTCTTTTTAAACGAATCACATTTTTAGTGTGAATTACTACTACTACTACTACTACTACTACTGCTTCTGCTGCAGCTGCTTTTTCGTTTTAAGCGAATCACATTTGTATTATGAATTACTACTACTACTACTACTTCTACTTCTATCACTACTAATACTACTACTACTACTACTACTACTACTACTACTACTACTATTACTACTTCTATTCTTCTTCAACGAATCACATTTTTCGTACGTGAATTATTAGTTGCTTTACTTTGACAACATATGAGGAAATATTTGATCTTTGGTAAGACTTTTTTTTTTTTTTATTTTAGCTTACATAGTGTGTAAGTGAGAATTTCTTGCAGTAATGAAAACAGTATATTCTTTCAGTGTCTCAATATTCCAGTATAGAACAGAGATCCGAAGAGCTTTAGAGGATTTCTTAGTAGTATTATAGGATTACTTAAATCCTACTTAAGCTGCTGCAATGTCAGATTTTTAATCCCCTTTGCCATTTGCAAGTGTAGCTTTGAATTAATGTAAACAAAAGCACATTCTTGCTAATTTCTCTAATGAGAAAGATTATCTAATGTCAAGGGCATCTCACTCCGTACACTTACGCACTTACGCATGTACGTATTGTGGTAGCCGATGTGGTAACGTCCCTGACTGGTGAACGCCAAATTGTGTTTCGAGTCCCTCTTTCGTTAGTTCCTTTGGTTGATGCAACCTCACCATACGTGTATCAAAGGATAATGGGTTTGGGGGAGCCTATAGGTCTATCTATTGAGTCATCAGCAGCTATTTCCTGGCCCTCCTTGATCCTAGCTAGGTTGGAGAGGGGGTCTTGAGCGCTGATCATATGGTATACAGGGTTATATATGGTCCGTCTCCAGGGCATTGTCCTGCTTGATAGGGCAATGTCACTGTCCCTTGCCTCTGCCGTTCATGGACGGCCTTTAAACCTTTAAAAAGTATTATGTTCAAACATCGGCAAATATTTATGTATATGTTTTAAAGAGGTTTACAATAATTATTCTCAGTTCATGTTTGTTTACATCCAAAGTTTCCAACATGCATTAAGAAAATTATGAGAAACTGATGAAAAACGTAAAGGTTTGTGCTATATTGCGAGTCATACTTAATATGTGTTATTTATAAAACGAAATAAAGGTGTATTTTTGTGTACAGGTAAATATGACCATTGTTATATATCTTTGTATACAGGTGTGTATGGTGGGAGGTCTTTTATACAGTATGTCCGATACTGCGTGTTACTTGAAAAAAAGAAATAATAATAATGGTGATTATAAAATGATAATAATGATATTGATGATGATGAAGATGATGATAATAATAATGGCGATGATGATGAGGATGATAATAATAATGCTAATGATGATGATAATGATGATGATAATAATGACGATAATAACAATAATGGTGATGATTATGATGATAATGATAATGATGATGATAATAACGACAATAATAATAATAATAATAATAATAATAATAATAATGATAATAGTAATAATAATAACAACAACGTGAGCCAAAGTGAAGAAGAGGAACGGAGACGAGATAGTCTTTTTCTCTTTCTTTGAATTAAAGTAACTTGTTATTCATTGAAATTTTAAATCACAATCGGATTGTTTTGGTTCTTTCTGCATTTAGATTTTTTGCTGCTGTTATTAATTGCTGGAATGCTGATAGTGTAGAAGACTTGTAGTTCTCTGAATTGCACGAACAGCCTTGGAATTCTTGAAATGCCTTTTTTTTTTTTTTTTTATAGAGCGTACGTAGACTCCTTGACTCCTTTGTATATTATTATTATTATTGTTATTATTATTGTTATTATTATTATTATTATTATTATTAATAATTGCTAAGCTACAATCCTAGTTGGAAAAGCAGAATTCTATAAGCCCAAGGGCTCCAACAGGGAAAATAGCCCAGTGAGGAAAGGAAACAAGGAAAAATAAATATTTTAAGAATAATGAAATAAATATCTCCTATGTTAACTATAGAAACTTTAACAAAACATGAGGAAGAGAAATTAGATAGAATAGTGTGCCCGAGTGTACCTTCAAGCAAGAGAACTCTAACCCAAGATAGTGGAAGACCATGGTACAGAGGCTACGGCACTACCCAAGACTAGAGAACAATGGTTTGATTTTGGAGTTCTTGTTGTTGTATTAGATCCAAATCGAAACATAATAACATAATAGCTATTTTTTTAGCTAAAGTTAACCCGATGAACTCTCATAAAATAAGATGACAAGATTGAATCAATAAGGAAATTAAAATGATAAATGATGTAAATATTAAAAATATGTGGATGAGATCATGATCAGGGGTAAATGGAGATGTTTTGAGCATGCTCTTCGCTTACCCCCCCCCCCCCCCGAGAGATTAGGGGGGGGGGAGGCTGAGGACTATGAAGCACGAAGTAGATGATGATGAATGGAGAAGTATTGAATTGAAAAATCAAGATAGAGACGACTGGCGAAATCTAACCGAGGCCCTTTGCGTTAATAGGCGTAGGAGGAGATGATGATGAAATATCAAAATATAACGTAAGTAAAAAAAAAAGGTTTCCTGAAGGATGAAATAAAATGTTAAATGTATTTATCCCTCCTACGAATATGTTCGCATTTAAATTATCTTTGAATAATAAAGTTTAAGAGCTTCAAGTGACGTAGGTATTATGGCTTGTTTATTTACGCGTACTGTAAATAAACAAGGATTATATGACTGTATTGTTGTTCCATTGATCCTCGTGGGTAGAAATATGGACCTGTTTTTCCTTATGCTTTTGTTTTGAGGATTTGCTCAGTAGGTCATCTTGTGAGAGAGAGCTGTTTTTCGTTATGCTTTTGTTTTGAGGATTTGCTCAGTAGGACATTGGGAGAGAGAGAGAGAGAGAGAGAGAGAGAGAGAGAGAGAAAGAGAGAGATTTTCAAAGTCAAAAGTCAAAGATCTTTATTCCATTATAAAATGGTTATTCTGTTACATAACAATATAAATTATTTACATAAAATTCAAAATAAATGGATTGTAAAAATCTGGGATATATATACATTCAAATAAAATTTTACAAATATTGCTTAAGTTTCCTCTTGAATAATACAGTACTAACATTTATTTGAAGAGAGAGAGAGAGAGAGAGAGAGAGAGAGAGAGAGAGAGAGAGATTTTGTTGTTGCAGACCACTATTGGTTTTCGAGCAGTTTATCTGGAAGCAGAAATGCAAAACAAATTGAAAAACGAATGGAGAAAAGTTGCTTGTTCTGTAGACTTCTGTCACGATTTCTGCAATTTGTACAACAGCTCACCTAGATCCTTTCCATTCATGACCCATATAATAACCCATATCCTGCTTTCTGTGATACCATAATGATTCAAGTTCCGCTTTCCCCGAGTCACCATCTCTCTCTCTCTCTCTCTCTCTCTCTCTCTCTCTCTCAAATAAATGTTAGTACTGTATTATTCAAAAGGAAACTTAAGCAAAATTTGTAAAATTTTAGTTGAATGTTTATATATCCCAGATTTTTACAATCCATTTATTGTGAATTTTCTGTAAATAATTTAAATTGTTATGTAACAGAATAACCATTTTATAATGGAATAAAGATTTTTTACTTTGAATTTGACTTTGATCTCTCTCTCTCTCTCTCTCTCTCTCTCTCTCTCTCTCACCTCCTGGAGAGGGGGTTTCTTAAAAAACTAGTTTGACTTCTAGTTTATGAATTACATAATTGATTAGTCGACTGTTATGGATGGCCATCATGTATGGAGTGAACTGGAGAGATGGTGGGGGTAGGGTGAGGGGGGGGGGGAGTCCTCTCCGCCCCCTAGGGCGTGAAATGATTCATCAGATGATATCTTTTATGTCCTCGTTTAGCTTTTAAAACTCACACGAAGGTTAAAAAGACTCGAAACTATGTTACCTGAGACATAAAGTGACCGAATCATCATCATCATCATCATCTGCGCTTAGAGGCAAATACAGTGATTGAAAAACATTATCACCATCACCATCATCTTCCCAGATAACCTAAAGGGTGAAGATGGCGCTTGCCGAACAATGCTTAAAGAACTGGTTCTTTGGAATGACGAAAGGGGAACCTGGGGAAGCAAGTTTTCTCTCTCTCTCTCTCTCTCTCTCTCTCTCTCTCTCTCTCTCCTACATGATTCTTTATCCTTTCGACTTCTGGTCCCCTGCCTTCCCATTTCCTGCTTCTGTTCTGTGTAAACTTTTCGTCTTTCTTCTAACCCTTTTAGTGTCCTTTTATCTCTCTCTCTCTCTCTCTCTCTCTCTCTCTCTCTCTTATTCCGGATCATCCACAATTAGTAATCTTCTATTTCCCTTTTTTTTAAGGGATATAATTTGTTTCTCTCCTGATTTTTACGGTCGTCTTGATGCCACAGTCATTCTTTCCTCTTCATACCTCGCTTTAATCGATGTCCCCCCAGCTCCTCTTTCCTCCCCCTACTTGCCTCCTTCCTTCCCCCCCCCCCTTTTTCTCGTCTCCCCCCATCCTTTTCAAATAATCTTCCTCCTCCCCAACGTTCAATATACAATTTCTGAAGAGCAGAATTGCCGATCTTTTCTTGTTGTAACCGACCGAATCTCCCCTATTCTACCCCTCTTATCCCCTTCCCTTCCCCCCTCCCATTTCTTATTTCCCCCCACCCCCCTCCCTCCTGGTTTTAATTCTACCCTCCACCCCCCATCGCCCCTTATTCGAGGGATTGCCCAGATGGGTTCATTAAAATAAGAAGCCTTTTTCCAATTCTCGTTTTTCTCATTCAAATTGATTTCCCGTCGACGTTTTTCGAATGGCTTAAGCGGGATTCGAACCTTAGAACGAGTTCATGATTTTAAAGGTTTAAAAGGCTGCCCATGAATGGCAGAGGCAAGGGACATTGACATTACCCTAGCAAGCAGGACAATACCCCAGAGACTGACCATATAGCTTATACCTATGATCAGCGCCCAAGCCCCTCTCTACCCTAGCTGGGACCAAGGAGGGCCAGGCAGTGGCTGCTGATGACTCAACAGATAGACCTATAGGCTCCCCTAACCCCCCATTCTTAGCTCACAAAGATGGTGAGATTGCAGTGACCAAAGAAACTAACGAGCTTGAGCAGGACTCGAACCCCAGTCTGGTGTTCACCAGACAGGGACATTACCACATCGGTCACCACAACCATTTGCTTTTTTTTTTTCGAACGCAGTGCGTGATAGTTCCTGCTTATAAGTTTTATTTGATCTTTTATTATGAAAATATGATTACATTTTACTGGTTTATGTCATATGCGTAATTATTCTATTACAAGAATATAACAAAAACATAGATATGCCTATAAGTTAAAGGCTTTCTTTTTTTTCGTTTGCGTGTTTTAACACTGGTCCGGTCCTATAGTCTATTACCCGGTACTAGCATCCGAAAACATCAAAGACGTTGTAAAAAGGAATCCGAAGCGGCTTTTGTATGTCAGTTCTGGACATGCTTATAGCTAATAACGCTTAGTATCACATAACACGTTACATCTCGGAAGGGGACATTAAAAGAAGAACTGAGATGCCAATCTTGAGCAGTGTGCGTATAGTCTTTACTTCTCCTCTGATAGAGGATTAGCGCGAAGCCCGCTTGGAATGTCAGACTAGATTCCCACATCGCATACATTCCTCGCCA
>NC_090731.1:162644657-162647942 GCF_036898095.1 Palaemon carinicauda
ACGCAATGTTTCCCAAGACGCAGTTCTAAAAGAAAATTTGAACGCCGCCTTTAAATTGAACGCAAATTGAACGCTTTCTAAGGGAACATACATTCATAGAAAGTGTTCCCTAAAGACAACACACGTTAAACTTCGACGTTGGCCGGAACTAGGGGAAAACAGTTGAATGAACCTTTGTTGTTTTAAGGAAATGCGACGGATTGCCTAATGGTAAGCAGACAAATTATAACAGAAAAGCGAGCGCTTCTCTGTAATTTTCCCTTTGATACATATTGAATGCTAAGTCATACTCTGTCGGAAATGATTTGCAGTATTTCTCTCGATGCGAAAGCGTATATTACTTAGTCTTGTGCAAGTGGAAGCACTATGATAGTTTTTTTAACGACTGTAATTGAATAATGAGTAATGCGATGTAAATTTATGTAAGCCCTTTGTGTGCTTACTGACTCTCTCTCTCTCTCTCTCCTCTCTCTCTCTCTCTCTCTCACACACAAACATGCTTGCACGCATATAGCTCTTTCTCACAAACATGATATACATATACACAGAGAGGGAAGGCGAACGACAGCAGAAGCTTCAGTAATTTGAACTATAAGTATATTTTTTTTTAAATTGCTGGCCTTCGTTGTAAATATGAAGCGGCTACATGAATGAAAAAGCTGTATAGTATAGTATATATATATATATATGTATATATATATATATATATATGTATATATATATATATATATAGTATATATATATATATATATATATACATACATTTTATATAGTTATTTATAAACTGTATAAACTTGTTGATATGCTTATGAATTTTTATATACATATTTTTGTTTATATATATATATATATATATATATGTCTGTATATACATGCATACACACATATATATACATATATATATCAATTAATTTGTCTTTATATTCATACTACAAAATAATTGCTTACGTTTATAGATAGTTTTATATATTTATCCCGATACCTAAATGGAAAATTGTTTATTTACCTCAGATATTTAAGCGTAAGAATAATACTGCCAGATGTGCATATCTGATACATATTCCTCTAAATAATCTCTAACCAGAACACCCCTTTAGATCTCCAGTACTTTTGGAGGGACGCTCCAGCCACTACAAATCACGCCAGAATAATAATGATATTCTTCAGACGAAGGAAGATTTCCTTTTGTCGTTGTATGAGACTGGAGAGGAAGGATAAGCTCCCCCCCCCCTCTCTCTCTCTCTCTCGCTCTCCCTCTCCCCCTTTCCAATCCTTTCCTCCCTCTTTCGGGCCCAAGATAATCCCTGCCACTCATCCTTGTCCGAGTAAGTAATTGAAGAAGTTTGGAAGGGAAAGTTTCTCTCTCTGTCTCTCTCTCTCTCTCTCTCTCTCTCTCTCCTGCATCGCCAAGGGAGGACCTGTAATCAGGAAGTTAGTCATTATTAAGTGACTTTATTAGGGAATCTTAGGTGGGTCTTCTCCTGTATATAACTTTACGCAGTCATATGTCTCACTCAGCATTCCATTTAAAGTCCCCTCCCCCTTCCCCCCCAGATAGCTTGTTACAACCCCCCCTCCCCCCAGATAACTTGATACATAAGTTCTATCTCTATTGTTCCACATATTTCAAATACTGCCTAGTCTACCATACCTTTGTTCTTATATTTATTGTGCGATGATGCAGCCAGGAGACGAATATCCCCTCTCTCTCTCTCTCTCTCTCTCTCTCTCTCACATGATGTTTTGTAAGGGAAAGGGAGACGCTTGAATGCGTGTTTGGATTAGTTAAGAGTTGAAATATTTTGAAATATCGTGACCATAGGGAAGGGGGAAGTCTTTGTTCTCATGCATTTCCCATCTGTCTTCCTCTCTCAACTTCCGACTGCGTACCCCCCCTCTCTCTCTCTCTCTCTCTCTCTCTCTCTCTATAACAAATTGTTATTTTATTTTAAAGGTTGCTAATTTGGTTATCAGTGAGTTTACGAATTTCTCTCTCTCTCTCTCTCTCTCTCTCTCTCTCTCTGTAATAAATTGTTACTTTATTTGAAAAGGTTATTAATTTTGTTATCAGTGAGTTTACGAATCTCTCTCTCTCTCTCTCTCTCTCTCTCTCTCTCTCCAGGAAAATGGTTTGGGATGTGCGCTATAACAAATTGTTATTTTATTTGAAAAGTTGCTAATTTCGTTATCAGTGAATTTATGAGACGCACTCTCTCTCTCTCTCTCTCTCTCTCTCTCTCTCTCTCTCCTGAAAGATGATTTTGGTTGTTCCATATGACAAACTATTACTTTATTTTGAATTTTGTTGATAGTCAGTGTACAAGTTTCAAGTATAATGGCTTTATTTTTGTTTGTCAATAACATCAAGAAAAAGATAAATGAAAAAAAAATGGCTGAGGTTCATTAAGGTTTGTTTAGTTGAATGTAATAACCTTTCATTGATGTTATTCTATAGCAATTTATAATTACAAATATGTGTTATCACACATGTATGGCAAACGTAAGTTTCTTTAGAACAGTAATCCCTTATTTGATAAAAGTCTTCTCAGTACTTTTTAATTCCTCGAAGAGGTGGTCACACCAGAAGTTGAAAATAAACAATAGGAAAACTAGATGATGATACTTGTGAGTTCTTCCGTTGCCATTTCAATTATCTGGTGTTTTCCCTTTGTCAAAGTGAAGAGCTTTGCAAATAAAGTAAAGCCATCTCAACAAAGAGGTGAATGGACAAGAACAACAAATGGACTCTGTGATTGACAATAATGACGCTAGTCGCTTATTATGGAATTGTTGATAAAATGAGGGCTCTACCTTATGAGACCCCAGATAATGAAGTTTATACATAATTGCCTTGTGGTTAAAGATTTATGTCTCTCTCTCTCTCTCTCTCTCTCTCTCTCTCTCTTTCTCTCTCTCTCTCTCTCTCTCTCTCTCTCTCTCTCTCTTTTCTTTATATATTCATATATATAGCCTACATATACAGTATATATATATATATATATATATTTATGCGTATATATGTATATATATATGTATATATATATGTATATATATATATATATATATATATTATCCGATTTAGTTTTTCATTATTGATTTCTTATATGTACGACACCTTATTGTTTTGAATTTTGTGCTTAAATCGTAGACTTTTTTTATGTATAGTGTGTAAATATATGGGAACAAAGGACTCAAATTGAAAAAATACGAGACACTGAATGACAACGTTGAACAACTCTACGGAGATTGCACGCCGTGGTACACAAAGTCCTCCTAACAACTTTC
>NC_090731.1:162648442-162655942 GCF_036898095.1 Palaemon carinicauda
TGTGTATATATATATATATATATATTTTTTTTGATAGCTTTATTGAACTTTTTGTTCTATTCACGTTCTTATTATAGTTTTAATTTTCTTTAATCAAAATTTTACTGGGCATTCCATGGGCGACGTCATTGAGCTTTTTAAAAAGCTCCTTTACATAAACTGCCCCATACACCAATGCATCAATTCTTCCTATCCTCGCAGGATGCCAGAAAACTAAATCAATCAATCAATCTTTCTAACCCCCCCCCCCGGCTGCATAAACGCCAATGCTACTCCAATTATGATCATTGAATATAATACGAGTATGATATGCATGTTTAAATTAAAATCAACCCTCTTTGAATACATATATCGAAAGAGAGAGAGAGAGAGAGAGAGAGAGAGAGAGAGAGAGAGAGAATATGTGTATAATTAGATATAACTAATTATATCATACTTCAAAGGGAGTTCCCTACCAAGTCACAGATGGGACTACCATAAATGAGGAATCGGTTTGGGAATTAAAGAGTAAGTGGTATTTTCGGGTAGCGGGATAGCCCACTCTGGGCTACAGTTATACTGGCTAATGAATGAGGCAAAAGCTCGTTATTATTTTATAATGGGTTCGTAAGTATATTAAACTCAAGAGACGCCATTGGACCAGAGAATTAAACTCAAATTTTGTTTAATGATGTGTAGGTTTTCAAAAAAAGATATAAAAAATAGTTTTGTTATATAGATGCTGTAGAAAGACTGAGGGATATTTTTGCAAAATAAAGCGAAGGAATAGATCAGGCGTTTTTCATTGCGATGTGGGGGTGTGTATGAAAACTAAATGGGAGAAAATAGATTATGCATTTTACATTCCGTGTGTTTTTTTTTTCAAGTAAGATTTGTGTATGTATGAATGTATGAAAAATAAAGGGAAGAAACAGATTATACATTTTACATTCTGTGTTTTTCCCAGCATGAATTAGATGAGATGTCTCTCTGTGTACGTATGTATGAAAAATAAATGGGAGAAAACACATTATACCTGTTACATTCTGTGTGATTTTCCCCCAGCAAGAAGTAAATAAGAAGTGTTATTGTGAGTATATATGTATAAAAAGTAAAAGGAGGAAACAGATTATACATTTTACTTTGTGTTTTTCCCAACATGAATTAGGTAACATGTCTGTGTGTGTATGTATGAAAAATAAATGGTAGAAAACAGATTGTACATTTTAAATTCTGTATGTTTCCCCCAACAAGAAGTAAATAACATTTGCGTGCGTGTGTGTGTATGAAAAATATAGAGAAGAAACAGATTATACATTTTACGTTGTGTTTTTCCCAACATGAATTATATAACATGTCTGTGCGTGTGTATGTATGAAAAATAAATGGGAGAAACCAGATTATACATTTTACAATCAGTGTGTTTTTCCCCAGCAAGATGTAAATAAGGTGTGTGTGAGTGTATGTGTGTCCCATGAGGTTAAAAGACATCCCAGCACTCATTATGAACCTCTTGTCCCAGACATTGATGTAGCGAGAGCAGGTGAAGTATAGGGAAGAGGATTTGTAGATTAGCCGCGGAAATAAAATGAAGGGAGATAATGACAACCTTTGGGGAAGAGGAAAGGAGGAAAAAAAAAAATAAAAAAATCTTTAAATCCGGGAGAAGGGGAACTCATCACACTTTAGACTGACGCGAAAAGTGGAAATGGAGAATGAGGGAGTGTAGAGCGGTGTCGAAGGAAGTATATATAAACTTGTCGAGAGAGAGAGAGAGAGAGAGAGAGAGAGAGAGAGAGATATTAGTCATAGCTGAAGTCTTCAATTTTCTTTCTTCAACCAGATGGTGTTTAAATACGGCAAATAGGTTATTCACATCGGGTAATGTAATGTTCATTGATGAGGGAGAGAGAGAGAGAGAGAGAGAGAGAGAGAGAATATATATATATGCAAATATCACGAGAATGTGAAGAACCTTGTTAAGGACGAGTAGGATGCAAATGGAAAAAATCATTGCTTGCTTCAAGCGGTGTAATGACGCACAAGGGGGAGAGAGAGAGAGAGAGAGAGAGAGAGAGAGAGAGAGTTGTCATCACAAAAGGGTGGGATGTACAGTGAAAGGTAAAGTCGAAAGGCTTCATGAAAAGGAATTTGAGAAGGGGTGGCGTGCGAGGTTGTGCGTACGTGTGCGCGCGCGTGAGAGAGCGTTGAACGAAATGAGCGTTAAGGAGCACAGGAAGTGTGAGGGGATTGAGGAAATCATGCGATGTAAGGGTATTGCAGTTGTTGCCATGCTATTATAAAGAATAAAGGCTTTTAAGACCTTGGTGCATTGCTCCTGCTAGTATTTAAAGACATTAAATAGTAATTAGTCAGTGGTGCCAATCTTAATGGCAGAAATAATTTTAAACTTGTCATTTCACTAATATTGAATCCTTTTTTTTTTTTTTTTTTAAATTACGTTTTGAAGACTTTTTAGATCAAAATTGAAGCCCTTTTTTTGAATTACGATTTAAACCGTTTTTAGATTAAAAGTTAAGGTTTTTTAGGTTAAGATTGAAGCCTTTTATAAATTAAAATTTAAAGTTTTTTTAGATTGAAATTTAAGCTTTCTTTAGATTAAAATTTAAGCCTTTTTAGGTTAAAATGTAAGCCTTTTTAAATTAAAGTTCAAGCCTTTTATTATTCAAAATTAAATCGGAATATATTTGAGCACTAACTATCTCTCTCTCTCTCTCTCTCTCTCTCTCTCTCTCTCTCTCTCCTGACCAGATAGCGGAGATAATGGCATCAGTTTTATTAAAGATGATAAAATTTCCCTTGAAAGAAGCCCTTGTATGCGAGAAGGCTCAAATGAAGAGACAGGTCGACAGGGAGGTGGTTAGCGGTGTATGAAACGGGAAGAGAGAGAGAGAGAGAGAGAGAGAGAGAGAGAGAGAGAGAACACGTCTAAATATTTACGGGGCCAAGGGAGAGGTGATGCTACCTGGTGATACCATCAAATGTGCGAAGAAACAGAGAGAGAGAGAGAGAGAGAGAAGAGAGAGAGAGAGAGAAAAAAAACTCAGATTGACTGTCCAACTTGGTAGAAAATGCACGTGTTTGCTATTTACCGGGGATTGAGAGAGAGAGAGAGAGAGAGAGAGAGAGAGAAGGGGGAGGGGGTGCGTCGCCTACCGATTCCATCCCCTCTATCTTAATAATCTAATTGTAAGAGTAATAATCTCTGAGTCGGCATTAATTATGATGGTGAATGAGGGGCTCTTAAAGTTTAACTTTATTTACGCAAGATCTCTCCTGGCTTTCTGAAGGAGATGGAACTAGCGGTATATAGCACACAAGCACTCTTGTATCAATGGTTTGCTGTGTTTGTTAGAGAGAGAGAGAGAGAGAGAGAGAGAGAGAGCCTGTCATCGTTAGGGCACATTGAATTTTCTTGGTATTTCTGAATTTTCCTGTTAAGCTCGTCTTCTTTTAAGGGGAAAATAGCTTACACATGTTTGTTCTCTCTCTCTCTCTCTCTCTCTCTCTCTCTCTCTCTCTCTCAGACTTATGTAAAAGCTGTCTGTAAACATTAAGTGATAATGGCAAAGAAGAAATTCAACGTGGGTAAACATTATCTTCAATGTTGTAAACATTCAAAAGGTCTTTTGTTTTCAAGCATTTCCACATGTGAGAGAGAGAGAGAGAGAGAGAGAGAGAGAGAGAGATATGATATACCATAAGAAATGAAGGTATGACGGGGTAAAACAGATTTTTTAAGAATTGCCCGTCTTGAGTGATAGAAGTAGAACTGAGATGAAGGGTGTTAATGAGAGAGAGAGAGAGAGAGAGAGAGAGAGAAGGGGGGTGGGTTGTGACTAGTGTAGTACAGAATAATGAAGAACATACATATGATTATATTTTAAAGTTCAATTTTTAAACCAAAATTCTACAAAACTAACTTAATGAGCTAATGATAAACATACCGAGTAAACCTAAGCAGATCTTCAAAATTGTATAATTAATGGCACGAAAATACACCACGCTAAAGATGCTACGAGAGAGAGAGAGAGAGAGAGAGAGAGAGAGAGAGTAAACGTTAAGAGGAATGTGTTTGTGCGAGTGACTTCGATGAGTGAAATGCCTCATGAAAGGTGGAAGATGGAGAGATGGGAGGAGGAGGATGAGGGGGAGGAGGAGGAATAGGAGATGTATATGTACCAAAGGAAGGGTGGGGACCGAGGTGAGATAAAGGGAGTTGGTGTAGGAAAAGGAAGAGGAGGAGGGGAAGTAGGAGTAGACAGGGGCATAAGAAGCCGTCTGCGGGAGTCTTGGTTGACGTAGGGAAGAGGAGGAGGAGGAGGAGGAGGAGGAAGGGATGTTAGTGGATGCAAGGGGTGCTGGCAAAGGGCAGGAAATATTAAACTTCTGAGACGCGTGCGACGAAAATAGATGGGGCCCCTCTTCTCTCTCTCTCTCTCTCTCTCTCTCTCTCTCTCGTCCCCCTTTCTACGAATACAACTTCTCGTCAGATTTTTTTCTTAATAGAGGACAATAACGGGCCTCTCTCTCTCTCTCTCTACGAATACAACTTCTCGTCAGATTTTTTTCTTAATAGAGGACAATAACGGGCCTGCCTCTCTCTCTCTCTCTCTCTCTCTCTCTCTCTCGGCCCCCTTTCTACGATATCGTCAGATTTTCTTATTAGAAGACAATAACGAGCCTCTCTCTCTCTCTCTCGTTCGGCCCCCTTTCTACGAATACAACATATCGTCAGATTTTCTTATTAGAAGACAATAACGAGCCTCTCTCTCTCTCTCTCTCTCTCTCTCTCTGTGTGTGTGTTGTCAGTGTCGCCTTCCTTTCATCTTCCCCATGCCTCGATTACTCTTCCCTCCCTCACTCTCTCTCTCTCTCCCCTTCAGATGATAAGCACGTGTGGCATTAGAATGACAGAATTCTTCTCTTTCCATTTCCTCCTGGCAAGTATTCCCGCCTTTTTGGCATTGTAAAGGTATGAATACCTCGGAAGACATCGTCGGAGATGAGTTATAAAAGTGTTCTGCCTAACATCAAGTTCCTCTTGACATCATAGCACGCGAGAAATTGCGGTTTCTGCTGGCTCGGAATGACGATGTATTCTCTCCTCAAATTGGGGAAATTTCTTGCATGAAATTAACGAGTTCTCTCGCTTGTCATTTTCGGAATATTCTCGCTGCTTGACAATAGGAAATCGCCATGCTTTGAAAATTATGGAATCTTTGCTGTAAGGTGCATTAATTTAACGAGCTACCTTGCTTGAATTTCCGGAATATTCTCCTGCTTGACAATAGGAAATCGCCGTGCTTTGAAAATAATTATGGAATCTTAGCTATAAGTTTTCGACGATGATAAAATATTTTTGAGGCATCATTTGAACTGATTACCTTCTCATTATTGTTATCTACAAGGTTGTTGTGTCCTATTGGTAACTTCTCTAACTGGTGATCACCAGACTGAGGTTCGAGTTGTGCTCAAACTCATTACTTCCTTTGGTGTCTGCAACCTCACCATCCTTCTGAGCTAAGGATGGTGATTTGAGGGAGCTTACAGGTTTATCTACCGAGTCATCAGCAGCCATTGCTTGGGCATCCAGGGTCCAAGCTTGGGTGGAGATATTTGAGGGAGCTTATAGGTATATCTGCCGAGTCATCACCAGCCATTGGCTAGCCCTCCCTGATCCTAGGTTGGGTGGAGATGAGCCTTGGGCGGTGATCATATGTATATATGGTCAGTCTTTAGGGCACTGTCCTGCTTGCTGGGGCAGTCACTGACCGTTATCTCTGTCATTCACGAACGTCAGCAAGGAAAAATTTGGTTCTCGAACATGAGTTTTAGCACAACAGCAAAAGTCGCAGCAGCAGCAGCAGCAGCAGCAGCAACAACAGGAGCAGTAGCAAAATACAAAAGCAGCAGCAGAAGCAACAAAAGCAGGAACAGAAGCAGCAGCCGAAGCAACAAAAACAGCATCAGAAGCAACAAAAGCAGCAGCAGAAGCATCAAAAGCAGGAACAGAAGCAGCAACAGAAGCAACAAAAACAGCAAGAAAAGCAGCAGCAGAAGTAGAAGCAACAAAAGCAGTAGCAGCAGCAACAGCTGTAGCAGCAGCAGAAGAAGAAGCAAGCAAGCAATAACATCAGAAGCGTTGGCAATTCCGTAGTACATTGAAATACACCCGAGTGACGTTTCCCTGATTTGCGAATACCGCTTCTCAATTCATAAACGGAAGGCTGGTCCTCCTATGGCGGTCGGAAGTTCATGTTGATTTTACCAGAGGTTTGTAAATTTTGACTTGTATATTTAGGTGAGGGGAGGGGTCGTCTTTCTCTATTTCTTCTTATTACGTTTGCATTTACTTTGCCACAATGTTACACTTAATAAATAAATAATATATATATATATATATATATACACAGTATATATATATATATATATATATTATATATATATATATATATATATTGTATATATATTTATATATATATATATATATATATATTTGACAGGACAGGATTAGAAATGAAACTATAACAGAGATTACTAGAGTGCCATATGTGGATGAGATCATGATGAGGGGTAGATGGAGATGGTTTGGGCACGCTCTTCGCACTCCCCAAGAGATTAGTTCACCAAACGTTCAGCTGGGCTCCACAAGGCACTAGAAGAGTTGTAAGACCCAGACCTACATGGCTGAGGACTATGAAGCGCGAAGTAGGAGATGATGAATGGAAAAGTATTGAGTTAATAGCTCAAGATGGAGACGACTGGCGAAATCTGACGGAGGCCTTTTGCGTCAATAGGCCTGGGAGGAGGATATGAGATATATATATATATATATATATATATATATTAATTATCCACCAAGAAAAGCCAAAATAAAGTTATTGATCCATTAGAGAAAACTTGATAATGTATATATTTTTTATTTGGTAGAATAATTAAACTGCCAAAATATCAACAGCAATCCTTGCCCCTTACCTGGGAACGAAATAACGGAGGATCTATTTGCATCTTTAACCCATTTCAATAAGAAAATTTCCATTTCGTGATTAAAAGTATCGCAGTTGGGCTAGAAATACCATTTGTCAATTATGACCTTTATTGCATTGTTCCATCTCTCTCTTCTTCTGTTTGTCTACCCATTATCCCAATTAGATTTTTATAGGTGTAATGATGCATAAATGTAATCAGAAATATTCACAATGTATTTCTAGAAATGCTTTTAATACTGAAGATGGTAATTGATGCAACGTATCGATTAGAAATTTTAAGTATCATTATCAATCTTTTAGGGAAATAAAGTCGTGGATTGTGATTGCTTATATGAAATATGCCTTGCTGTGCCTAAGAATATCAAAAGAAAAGGAATTATCTTGTGTCTATCTTTATTTTTCAATGAAATACTGAAGTAGCAAAGGGTTCTAGAGTACACACACACACACACACACACACACACACATATATATATATATATATATATATATACATATATATATATAT